>NC_081405.1:265583691-265683691 GCF_030272615.1 Cryptomeria japonica | reverse complement strand
ATATGGGATAGGCATCTACCCAAATAGAGTAGTCATCTATTCAGAAGAATAGGATATGCTCTGGCTAGAGACTTTAGACTCATCGGGACCATCTGGGTCCTGAGCCACTCTCTAAAGACTACACTCCCCTACTAGGAGTGCACCGAGGTTTCCGTCCTTAGGAGTATTAAAAAATTACATAAACAAGCTTGAGTTCTACCTTGGAATTCGGCCTAAAGCCTCAGGAAGTCAAGCGAATCCATACGGGATTCCTTATGAGTATGCATTGATTTAATTTTAACCTTTCAATTATTATTTGCACCATTTGATTAAAAGACCAAGGAGATTAAAGAACCAACTACTCACCCATAACCAAATCCTAATCACCATCCCTAAATGCCTAAGTCCAAGGGACAACTTCGTCCCTAGACTGCCTACATACCCATTTTGGCACAGGATCAAAGCGTAAAGTATGTAGTTATGGTTTCTAACTATGGTTTAATGTAAATTGTTTGGTGGGTATGCAACTCTTTCTATGGTCAATGTCCTAGACAGTTTCTTTGCGGTTGCTACCCACGATGGTAGCTCTATAGAAAAAAAGCTCAAGGTGGCCTCATGCTTGTGGCCTAAAACAACTAGGTCCTATTTCCTATTAAATTCGTCACCCTTAATCCGTTACCATACTTTGAAAAATCATCAAGATAGATAAATTCCAAATTATCACACACCACCAAACCCTAATGGGGTTTTCTAAGGTTTAACTGAGCGGATGTAAATTCATTTTTAAAAATTATCTTTTTAGATTATCGATCCAAGGGGGATTACCTGCCCCTTGAATTTTTTTAACTTCCATATGAGCCTTATTTCTCCCCGATGATTTATAGGGACGATGCCACAAACGTCATTTTTGCAGCTTTATTAGGCATTAAGTGTAGTAGTTCAACATGACGGCATTACCCATAAGCATGACCCAGAGGCACCATAGATACCGAACGCTGCTAAGGTTTTGGTTTCGTCTCCTCTTATTTAATTTTCTAACTAGGAATCTAATTTTGAATTTACAAATCTTTTGTAAAGCAATATACTAATACAATCATGAAAGTAAAACTATAATATACAAGGAATTTTTGCTTGAAAACTTGTAAAATTAAATCTTATGGAAAATATTGAAATACTAAATTTCTTAAGAAAATCCAATGCCTAGGTGGAAGGCCTTAGAAATGAATTTTAACACTTACTGGATTGAAAGAAAAACTTAATATTAATGAGCTTGAAAGTAACCACATTATTGATAACCAACTAATTCTTCCACTTGAAGCAACATGAATTCTATCTTTAAGTATTTTCTACAAATGATAACCTTACTTTAAATATGAATCTTATTGCTTGAAAGGTACTAATTTGCTTAAAGAAAAATAAATTGTCTAATAATAATACTTTGGAAATGAATTTAATATTCACTTGTTTGAAGAAAAAAAGAAAAGAACTATTAACAATAAGCTTTAATAACTACAATATTTTAATCACTAATTGTTCGAAAATAAGATTAGAAGAGAGTCTAATACTTGCTAATCAACTAAAATAAAGAACCTAAGAAATTTGAATCAATCTTCCTCTAGTTGCTTTAGAACCAATGTCAATTCCTTGCAAGATTATGTAAAGACGTCAATCTAGGATCTAACCCTAAACTACTCTTTATTCATAAATAAACTTAAATTTCAAACATTAAGCATATTTTATACAAGATATAAGAAAACAACGAATATGGATATAAAAACATTCATAGATATATCATTATAATGCAAATGAATAATACAATTTTCTCACTTAGAAGTCCTTATTTCCTACTTAGGCTTCCAAATTGCCTTAAAAATATACAAGAAGATGCATCTGTCGATCTTTAGTCTGAGTTGCTTCCTTCAGTCCTTTGAACACAGACGAGAACAAGAATCGGGCACTTTTTCCGCCCAACCTTGAAGCTTACACTTCCTCGAAATTCTTGGTCAATCAAGAATACTCGACCTTGCACAAATTGTTTTAACCAAAGAATTCGAAAGAAAGAGGGAATCTGGTGCATGCCTGGATAATATATGCATTTCATTTTTCTACTTCATTCTAAGAAACAAGCATTCACTATCATACTAGGATGTGGTAGAGAGCATAAATAAGGAATTTCCATCATTTTCTACGGATAATTCAAATAATAACTCAGTCGAGTATAATGCCATGCACAGCAAAATAATAGTTGGAAAAAGCAACTATTCTCCCTAAAAACATCCACATTCGACACCCGTCCCAAAAGGTAATTTTCTAACTCAAGCTTAACCCTAGCTTGGTTCCCTCAAAAACAAATTCAATTGTGAATACAATCTTTATTTTTAAACAAAAATAGAGATATCATTTTCCTTACTACTAATCATTACTAATATATCTATTGAAGACAATCTTTCATATTTTGGAAAACGATAAACTTTCATAAGCAATAATCTCATAATCAATCTTTCGACTAAATAAGGTACATGCAAAAGAAGGTGTTATACATGTATGAATTTAATCTCATATATAACCAAAAAGTATGCAAACACATTCTTAAATAGAATTAGAACTAATTATTTTGGACAAAATACGTTATTAACAATTAGTTAACATTTTTTCTCTATATACTTTTCTTCTATTCTAAAATGATTTACAATACATTTCAAATAAGATAATGACATATGAAACAAATTTGGATAATCATACCTAATATCTAAAGCTTCTAATTCTATACATTCTTATACCAAATAATAACAAATAACAACCATAAACAAAGGAATTTTGACCTCTTGTAAACTTGGTCCGGTTTGTATGATCTTGACGTTCTTTCATCAAATAGTTCCACACCTTGTTCGCAAGTCTCTCTCAAAACTATTCCCATCAAATCTATCTCTATTTCTCTCTTTGACATTATCAAAGTATCTTCTCCTCTCTTCTATTCTATTCTCCTCTTCTACTCTATCCTTCTCTTCTTGATTCTCTCATCCTTCCTTGCTAGCGAAGAAAAGATGATCCTTTCTTCTATCTTCTCCCTCTATTTATCTAATTTTTCCCTAAGATTACTCCTTTATTAAGGGCTCGGTGATTGCAAAGGTTTAGAAATCTCTTACCTTCATCTCCTCTTACTCTTCCATGTCTGAGAGAGCTGGCATCTTTTGTTATATTTCTGCTATTATTGTGCAAGATTAACACCATGATAGAAGTATATCTCTACGTTACCTCCACAATATGAGTTCATCTCTAAGTTGTCTACTGCTTCTATTCTCCCTTGATCATGATTACAGCAGTTCTTATCAGTCGAATGGAGAGGTTGGAAGATGTAACAAACTCTTATGTGTTTGTATTTCGCAGTTTCCTTGCTATATCTACCAGGTCTATGCCACATTGAGGCTCACTTTGCTTGGTTTATGCCACCACTATGGTTCTTTCTCTTGCTGCGTGGAATGGAGAAGTAAACTAGGGTTTCAAACATGTACGAAGGCAAATTTAATGCTCCATGCATGGCCACGTTCCCTATTTTTGCTGCTCCAAGTTCACTAAACTATTTGCATGCTATTTACTCCACATTAGAACTCAATATTTTGCATTAAAACCTCTATCTTCTACGTGTTAGCTAATATTTTCCTACATTTTAGTCTTATGCCATATATATCGACTCATGTTAGTCGTTATTTTAACTCCATGTTGTCTGGCCATATGAATTTGTTGACTACAGTCTAAGCAGCCACCTTTTGGTCATGCGACATAGTCATTTTTTTCTCAAACTAAATCCACCACCTTTTATTAAGTCATCATTTAACATGCAACTTTATGTGATTTTTAACTTAGAAATATTTAAAGTTTATAATATATGTTGCTAATTTAATATATATATTAATATTCATAATATGTTTTATGCAATCGTTTTTATAGCGTATGACCATTTCCGTAATGATTAAATTTACAATTTCACCTATATATATATATATATATGTAATTGATAAATTTCAAGTTTCCTACCATCTATATAACAATGACTAATCAATTTATAAACTAGGTCATATAATTCAATTTATTCAACGACTAATTAATCATACTAAAATATTCAATATAAATCATGAACTATATTCAGTTTTGAATATACAAGTTTATAATCTACTCCTAATTCGTATGACTAAAATGTAATTCCGAAAACCAAAAATAATCGATAATTTCACACAAAGCAAATGAAATCATGGAATCACTATATAATTCAATCATTAATAAATTTTTCATCCTATACGATCGAATTCAACATAATATTTCATTCATAAATGCAAAGATAAATGTATATGCAAATGCGGTGTGTGAGATTCCCTTTTTCCATCAAAGTCATTTAGTTAAAAACAAGTCTACCTGATTCGTGTTCTTGCCTTCGACCTCATTCACCTGATCCTGCATTACTTGCACTCGATAGTTTATCAGTATTTACAAACCCAAATAAAAGAACATTAAATGTTGAATTTCATATCAATTGTAGGAATTAAAATGCATGCAATATTTCCTCACACTAGATTATGAATAATCTAATCTATTTTAATTTCAAAATCACATTAAATCTTTAAAATGCACATTATTAAAAAATACGATTCATGACAGATTACAAGAGATAACTAACTATTTCTTCCACTTGAAGTAATGTTAACTTTATCCTTAGATATTTCCTACATATAACAACCTCTTCAATTGCAAATTCTTAGAAGTGAGCTAAATCTTGCTCCTAAAATGTACTTCAATTAAAATTTATTATATTACTCTCCAAGTGATCATGGGGTGGTTTTCTTGAAAACTCATTTGCCTAATAATGATATAACCCAATAATCTTAGAACAATGAATCCTAACTTTGTTCAGCTTCGAAGGTAAGTTTCATTAGATAATTTATAAATTAGAGATAAGACTAAATTTGAGGTCTGCAAAGTAAGTCAGATTTAATAATCTCACGTAAAAGATTTCAACCTTTGTTACACCCATTTACTAAACTATTTTGGTTTTCAAATAAAATTTCTTTACACCTTGATTAATACTACTATTCTTCCAAAATGGATTATACCCTTTAGATTGTATGAAAATCATTTTGAAACTTAAATGTTAATCAAATATATCTATACTAATTACTTACAATATAAAAGTAACTTCTCCTTTACTAGCCCTATGTTTCTTTATAGCAAGAAGGTAAATGTTTTTAACCATTAATAGAAATGACCATTCTCTATGCCTTGAAATATAACAAAGAGATGAATCAAATAGTCGACTTCTTGGATTGAAGGAAATTCATATTGATCAAAATAAATGAAGAGTGCTATGAATCTAAGCACATTTACATAGTAGGTAGATTATTTTATCCCTTAATACTTGCACAAATTTAAATATACAAAGGGGTAGTTTCGAAATAAAGAAATTAAATATTTGAAATGTATTGAATGTTTTGGAGAAATCCATTTGCTACTAGGTTCCATTTGAGACTAACAAAATAATGGAGAATCCAATACTTGGAATAATTTCATTGGTGCAAAAGCTTCCCAAGATGCATGAGAGCAATGTCAATTCCCTTTCTTTTGTTTTCCTTAAGTCAACTATTTTATTTAATAAGGAGATTTAACCATTTTATCTACGTCCTAAGAAGGATTAATTCATTATAATAAATCTCTTAATGTTCAATTATTTATATGAATTCCACAAGTGTAATTTGACCATTTCCTTATGCAATATTTATCCTTTAAAACCCCAAAAGGCTCTTTTCCCATCTTTGAGGGAGATAGTGAGATCTTTATAGATAAGTATTTATTAAAAGGAAGGTCCAAATTTACAACTTAAATTTCCATATCAAACTCTTTTATCATGAGTTACATTTGCCATCCTCCTCCCTAGGAAATTTATTACCACTTTATTTTTTTCTTTAATACTATATTTTACACTTAAGAATAAATCCTTAGGTTCTAAATAAATTGAACAAAATTTTTAACTATTAAAATTATTTGTAACGCTTAACTATAAATCAATTCAACTAATATGAATAATTTTTAATTTTCAGATGTGCAAATTAATCCTAATGATACAAATAAATCTTTGCTAACAACTTAAATATAAATAAATTTCAACTAAATAATCTTAAAAAGATCAACTAATAAAATACTTTTTTTATTTATTAAATAACTCAAATAAATAAATTTAATTATTTCATAACACTCAAAAAATAAACTTTCTCTTAATAAATAAATTTAATTATTTCATAACACTCAAAAAATAAACTTTCTCTTAATATAGTATGAGAGGATACTAAAAATAATTCCTTAAAACAGGAAACAACAAAAAGCGTTTTGTTTTAACCCATGGAAAAATAAAGATATATAATTATATTCAACAATCATAAAAAAAAGGGTATTGTATATATATATATATATATATATATAATAATTTTGGGGTTTATTATTATTATTATTATTCCTATTTTTATTAGATAAAATTTCTTGTTTACAGAGATATTGTACACACAGTACACAGGGATGAGTAATCCAAAGATAATAGACAAAGGTAGATGAGTATTCCAGAGATAAATAGACAAAGATATTTGTACACAAAGGGCTGAATTTCTCAGATCATAATTTTGAGAGGTATCACAGATTTTACTTTGAGAAATGAAAATTTTCACATAGAGAGTTTTTCACTAATTTCACTTTGAGAAATAAAAAAGAGAGAGAGATAGATTTTACAGATTTCACTATGGGAATAAAAAAATTTCAAAAAATTCACAGAGAGATAGCTTTTCACAAATTATACTTTTCCAAGACAAATTTTCTAGAGAAATAAACATAGAGACAAATAATCTACTATTTAATTCATTTTGTTTAAATGCAGAAGTTAAATAAATCTAAGAGGTAATTTAACAGAGGAGAATAATATGATGAGAGTGAAGCAAACATATGGAGTAAATTATTCTGGCAGGAGAATAAACACATGAATAAAAATTATTCAGAGAAATGAAAAGCACAGAGAAATAATTTATACCCCTAGATAGAAATAAATTCATAAGAGAAAAAGAGACTAAGGTAAATTATGGAAAACAAATTACTCTGACCAATGAAATGCACAAAGAGATAATTTATCCTAAGACTAAATATAAAATCCATTTGAGATAAAGAGATAAAGTTTTCATAATGAGAAAATATTTCTCAAACAAATAGTTTATAGGATGCATTTGAAATAAAGAGGTAAACTTTCATAGAGACGAAAATTTCCTAGAGAAATAAATTGTACAAAATATTTGGGCTAAATTAATATTTTGAGGTAAAGTTTTCACCTAGAGAAAGATTTCTCAAAAGATAAATTATACAGTGCATATTTTGAGGAAAGATTTCACAAGGGGAAAAAGCACATGATATTTTCCCTCTTTCTATCTTGATTTATTTTTAATAAAACAAAGGTATTTACTTATATTATTTTATTCCTAAAAATTAGATCATTTATTTTCTCTTTGAAAAATATTTAAATGAGATTTGCATATTTAGAAAAAAATACTAATATCAAATATTTTCCTACATGGAAACTAAAAAGGATAGGAAAAAGGATTTCTCTTATTATTCTATCAAAATAATTGAGAGATAATTTATTTTAAAAAGGAAGATTTTAAATAATAAATAAATAAATAAAACTAAAAGCGATTCAAAAGAGATTTCTTCTGAAGATTACAAGATTCATACATGCAACAAGTGAATGGAAAAGGGGGAACCTAGATTGGATGAAGAACTTGTTGTAGGAATCGACTTCAATCTCTCAGCTAATCTTTTTCAACACTTCCTTGTGGCTTGATAGAATCTCCTCCTAGAGACTTTAAAAATCCTATCTTCTACCTTACAAAGTGTTCTCAAAATCCTACTACTAACATGAAGAATTCCATAATACTTTTCATCCAAAAACTATGAACTACTATTTTGAAAATTGAAATCCATTATATAGAAAGGGAGTCATTTTCCCACTACTAAAGGAATTAATTGATTCACATATTCTTTTTTTCCATGCAAAAGTGGGTGTTACATGTATATGAAAATTTCAATTTGAAACTATTTCATGCAAGACATATTCCTTACAACTTGTCATAGTGGCGGTTACATTTGACCATGCATTTTGAATTTGAAATTCCCTTCTAGAATGCTTTTATTTCTCCTACACCATGTGCTCAATTTAGAATATTGAGAGAATCAATAATTTCCCAAATAATTTATGACCTCACATGTGAGTCACCACTTATTAATTCTTCTATTTAAAATAATTCCATACTTATCAATTTTTCATCTCTAACTAACATTACTCATAAGATTAATAATAATAAAGATGATGATAATAATAACAACAACAACAACAACAAGTCCAATCAAGATAAAAAAAGAGGGTTATGACACATGACTTACCTCTTAGGCTTTGAAGTTGGTTTTGGAAACATGGAAGCCTAGAACTTTGTGTTGAGCTCCATAAATATGTGATGTCTTGGCTTATTTTGAAAGACATGTTGAATATTTTGAGAGACATCGTTATGCTATCGGAATTACTCCCGAATCTTGTAATAGTGTGAAGACTATTGAAGAGCATCAGCTCTATGCATTGTATTGTAACTATTGTTGTTGTTGATAATACAATTGAGTCTAGTTTTTGGAGTGTGGGTTTTTTCCTGAAAGGGTTTTCCCACGTATATAATGTGTTATATGTTTATTTTGTTTTGAATAACTATAAATATTTAATTAGATGTGCATATGAATCTGTAATTGTTAAAGGGTTTAGAAATTTTGTGCATTCACTCTCCTGATAGTTTAGTGTAAGAAGTTGTATTCGGCTACCTGGTTTCCTTTCATTATATATTTGAGAGAGAGATATCAAGATTTTCATTTTTTATTTCTACTTAAATATTATATCTTTATTAAATCAAAAAATGAAAGTCTCTATATCTCTAACTTTCTTTATATATATATATATATATATATATATATATATATATATATATATATATAATTCAATATATATAAGCTAGTAGTTATTTAAAAAGTTTAAAGAATGACTTGTTTTATAATTGAGGTACTTTAACTTTAAAAAAATTATTTTAATATATTAAGTTAGCTCTTATTAAAAGAAAATTAAAATTGAAATGTAGCCTTATTAAATTCTAATTTTAATTTTACCAGTTTTACTTGTGACCTTTTTTGAGCATTAAGTTGAACCCTAATTAGACTTGAACCTGAGTGATTGGTAAGGTTAATTGAAATCTAAGTTCTCAAACGAAAAAATCTAGCAAAATTAGGGTTGATGTTTAGTTTGATTATGGTGTTCAATTAGGTTTAGGGGAAAGGTTGAATTTTTTTAAATGTTTAATTAGGTTTAGGTGTACACCTCAATATGGGATATGGTTCAATTTGATTTAGTCTTATGGTTAGGGTGTAATTTTGTTTAGGTTTATAATTTAATAATATTTTTAGTGCCATCCTTTTTATTAGGTATAAAATTAGAATTAGGGTTGGTATTAAAATAGTTTAAATAAAATTTAGTAATGGTTATGATTGAATTGGGTTTACGATATCATTTTTAGGTCTATTGTTAAGGTTAGGGTTAAAATTAGTTTATAGTTAGGGTTTAATTCGATAATGTGTTAATATTATGGTACAATTTGGTTTAAAGTCAAATCATGAAAGTTTAAGATAAATTATTAGAATCCAATTGTCCAAGTTAAAGATAAATTATTAGGTTAAGGGTAGGGTTCAATTTTAGAGTTATTATTAAGGTTAGGGTTAAATTTAGCTTCTAGTTAGGTTTTAATTTGGTAGTGTGTTAATATTATGGTACAATTGGTTTAGAGTCAAATTGTGAAAGTTTAAGATAAATTATTAGAGTTAAGGTGAGGGTCAGGGTTAGAGTAAGGTGAGGGTCATTGGTTTGGTGATAGGGTTAGGGTTTGTCTTGGTTTAGCGTGAGGGTTGAATTTGGTATAGTGTTAGAGTTCAATTTTATTTATGATTCATTTTTGTTTTAGTTTTAAAATTAGGGTTCAATTTGATTTAGTGTTTAGGGTACAAATTTATTTAAGGTTAGTGTTTATTAAAGATTAGGGTTCAATCTAGTTAGTGTTTAATTAGGATAAGGGTTAGGATTTAATTTGGTTTATGGTTACAATAAATATTCAATTTGCTTTCTAGGGTTATAGTTCAATTTCCAGTTTAGTGTTAGGGTTATGATTCAATTTCGTGTATGGTTTGGATTTAAATGGTTTAGTGTAAGATTTAGGATTCAATTTAGTTTAGCGTTAGGGTTAATGTTATACTTAAAGTTTAATTAAGTTAATATTTAGGGTTTAATATCATTTAATTTTAGGGTTAGGGTTCAATTTGGTCTACTATTGAATTAGGTTTAGGGTTAGGGTTCGCTTTGGTTTAGTGTTAGGGTTAAGATTATATATAGAAATGGAGTTAGGATTGGAATTAAAAAACCCACCCTAATATAATGCTCGTTACGGTTCAATTTTCTTTAGTGTTCAATTATGTTTAGAGTTAGGGTTCAATTTAATTTAGTGCTAAATTAGGTTTAGACTTAAGGTTCAATTTGGTTGAATGTTCAATTAGGTTTAGGGTTGAAGTTAAATTTGATTTGGTTTTGGGGTTAGGATTCCATTTTGTTTAGATTAGGGTTCAATTTGGTTTGTTTTTAAGGTTTAATTAAATTTTGTGTACATTTCAATTTGGTTTAGTGTTAGGTTTCAATATGGTCTAATGTTACGGTTTATTTTAAATTTGGTTTACTAATAGGGTTAGGTTACAATATTTTTTACAAGTAGCATATGGGTTTAATTTTATTTAGGATTAGGGTTCTAAAATTTGGTTTACAATTAGGGTTAAGGTTTTATTTGGCTTGTGGTTTGGATTCACTTTCATTTAGGGTTAGGGTTCACTTTGAGTTATTGTTAGGATTAGGGTTTGTTTTAGTTTAGTGTGGGGGTTGAATTTGGTTTACACTTCAATAAGTTTTGTAGTTGGAATTTAATTTGGTTTAGTGTTACTGTTAGTGATTATTTTGGTTTAATGTTAGGTTTACAGTTTAATTTGGATTAGGAATATAGTTAATTTTTATTTAAAGTTTGGGTTATGGTGTATTTTGGTTAGGGTTAGGGTTTAATTAGGCTTCCAATTAATGTTAAATTTGGTTTATGTTAAATTTAAATGTAGTTTAATATTGGGGTTTAGATTGGTTTAATGTTGAATGGTAAGGTTGAAATTTTAGGATTATAATTTGATTTGATTTAGGGTTTAGGGTCAATTATGTATATGGTTAAGTTTGAATTTTCTAGCATTTCATTTGGTATAGTGTTTATTGGTTCAATTTGATTCAGAGTTAGGGTCAATATTGAATTTATTATAGGGTTAAGGTTTAAATAATTTTTTTTGTTGGGGTTCAAATTTGATTTGATTAGGGTTATCGATAGAATTAATGTTTAATTTGGCTTAGTGTTGGGATTAGCGTTTAGTTAGAGTTGTGGTTTGAATTCATTTAGAGTTAGGGTAAGGGTTCAATGTGGTTCTATATTCAATTTAATTTGGTATAGTGTTAGGGTTTAAGTTTAGTTAGGGTTAGGGTTCAATTTGGTTTTGTGTTAGGGTTAGGGTTTGATTTGGTTTTTGATTTGGACTTAGTTTGGTATATGGTTAGGGTTCAGTTTGGTTCAGTGTAAGGGTAATAAATAAATTTTGTTTACAATTAAATTTGGTTTATAATTGACATTTATTTTGGTTTAGTGTTAGGGTCAATATAGTTTAAAAACATGGTTTATTTTGGTTGTGTTATTTTTAAAGGATAAAATAGGTTTTGAGGGGATTCAAAACCCCTTACAATGGGTTTGAAAAGGACACAAAACCTTCTAGAATTAGCAGGAATCCAAAACCCCAAAATAAAATGCTGTAGTTAAATAGGAAAATGATGTACAATAGCCAACCACCAACCTAACAACAACAACTAGGCATCAAGTATCATGATGTAACATCCTCAAGCCAACTAAGATAAAAAGTAGGGTTTTTACAGGCTCTCTTAACCTCTACAAATGGGTTTTAAAAAGGCTCCCAAAATATTCATATCAATAAGCAAGAAGATATACCATAAAAACTTGCTACAAAGTTGGAATTTTGTAAGGCTCCCAAAACCTTCAACTTGTGCAGAAACATAATCTTATTAGACACCATGCAGCATTGAAAATCTTTCACCCAAATACTCTCCACCTGAATAGGAGAGGCATCCACCTCAATAGGGCAGGTAAAAGAGGAAACAATAGGTTTTAGCAAGGCTCCCATAACCTTAAACTTGAGAGTGAAAAATAGAGAGATCACCTTACCCTTCAAGATCTCCACCTCAATAGGAGAGAAAGGAAGGAAGTCAGAAGAGAGAGGAGAAAAAACTCCCTTGCAACCAAGAAATAGGGAATCATTAGCTCCCTTGCAGCACCTCTTGATATCTCCAACCACAACTATCTCTGCCTCAATAGAAGATAGGTTTGCTTCCATAAGAAAGATTAGAGAAAACCAAGGAAGTTGAAACTGAAGCACAAAAGACAAAGTTGTAGACATAAAAAAGGGGGAGGCCAAACAAAACCCTAATAAATTGACTATATAATTGAAAGATGTAAGCAATGTAAACCAGACCCCATCAACACAAAAATCTCAAACCAAAGAGATTTAAAAAACACCCACAACATAAAAAGCTCTCCCACAAAAGCATAAATCTTAGAAAAATACAAGGAGAGACAAAAAAAAAAGGAGCCACCATACAACCACCTCAACAGTAGGGATAGACTTGTAGCAATGAACAAAGACTCTAAAGATCCATACATGAAAAAATCCAAGCCTAGGCTACAAGAGGGGAAAAACCCACAAGACCTCGCACAAAAATGGACCACAAAGCTCTTAGCCCCCACTGTAGCTTGAACAGAGCCCAAAAAGAGTCCAAGAAGAAAGCAAAATGCTCCACCAAGGAAAACAAGCCAAAAATAATAGCACCCAAGGAACGACCCTAAAAAGAAACACAAAATGAAGACCAAGAAAGAAAGAGGGGGGCAAAGCTGGTACCCAATAGCAACAAGGCGGGCAGAAACAAGGAATAAATAACCAAAAGGGAGAATGCCACCCATCCTAGGTAATCTCCAGCAATCTCACCATATTCCTCTCCATCCTCGAATGCCTCAGCCACGCACCCATCCTCTCTCACCCATCATGCTCATCCTTGGGAGAGTGTGTTATTATGGTTTATTTTGGTTGTAGTATGCATAGAGTTTAATCTACTTTAGGATTAGGGTTCAATTTGATTTAAAGTTCATAGTGTGGTTTGAATCAATTTAGGATTAGAGTTTAATTTGGTTAGACTGAATTTTATTAATATAATAAGATAAATTAATTAGTTAAATAACTTAATAGTTTACTTTAATTAGTTTCATAATGTAACTTAATGTAACTAAGTTAATAAATTTATTAAATTTCTTTAAGAACTTAAATAGCTTAATTTAATTAATTTAATAACTTAATTTAATAAACTAATTTAAGAATTTTGACTTTAAGTATAAAATATAATTATAATTAAATAACCCTAACACAAATTTTCAATTTATTAATAGAATGCTTTAGTAATTTGGTTTAAGCTTATTTTGGTTTTATTTTAATAGATTATATAGAGTTATTCATTTTAAAATAATCTAACCATTAGTAATTCTAATTCTAGAATAAAATAAGAACTAAAATCTATATATAAAATCGACCTTTCTATTATTTTTTTACACCCAAGTTATTTTATTTTCTAAAACCCAAGCTATTTTATTTTCTAAAATTATAGAAAGTTGTAGCCAAAAGTTTTTTTAACAAGAGCCAACATTAATTATAATTCAACGTCAATAATTTGGTTTAGGCTTCCTTTGGTTTTATTTAATAGATTATATAGAGTTAGATATTCATTTTAAATTAATTAAACCATTACTAATTGTAATTTTAGAATAAAACTAAAAATTACTAATGAAGATTTTTCTAATTTGAATCTATTGTTATTTTGTTAAAAAGTGTTTTATTCCAATTAAAAGCAAGATTGGATTCATTTCGAAGTGCCAACCTACCTTCTCATAAACAAAGAAAAGAAAAAATAAATCTTTATAATATATAAGATATAAAAGAGAAATATTTTTCACCATAATGAATTTATGTATCACAATTACTAATTTTTTCATACAAGAGCTTTGTTAATAAAATATTTTACCATGCACCCAATATAATGTTACAGTTGTATTTTTTTTAAAATAGCTCATAAACAGATTACATTTTGTTTAAAGTATTTCATTAATGAGATCCACCCAAATCACTCTAGAAAATATTCAAATATATATATATATATAAAGCATCTTTGAATGTCATGCCAGCTATGAATGCACAATATAAAAAATGAGATATATTAGGGTTTAATTTGGTTTTGAGATATATTAGGGTTTAATTTGGTTTAGTTTTTTTTTTGTCGATAAGTCGATAAGTACATAGACATAGTTTCATCATAATAGAAAAACTAGGATTAATACTAAAAAACCCTAAGTAGTATGAAAACTTAAAACTATTAACAACATGGTCTATACACAAACAAACATGCCCAACTAGAAATAAGAAACTGCTAACCAAAGAAGCCGCTACTAGAAGAAACTAACCCTAAAAAAGAAAACCCTACTTGGATTTTTTCTTCAGCCTGGGACCATTTACCTAGTTGTCATCTGCTTCGAACTTGATCTTCCTGCCCTCGCCTTGCTACTTCATTTTTTTCTCCCAAGCCATTCTCCTCTCCACTTTTGTGGTGTGAATGTAGACCTTTAAGTCTTCCCATGCCTCATAGGCTTCCTAAAACCTTGCAACCCTCTCTGCCCCATCCCTCTAGAGCATAAATAGACAACATTCCATGTTAATTCAGTCTAGCATCACACCTTTTTCAAAGGGTCACCGCAATGCCTGCCCAGGATCCGCTCTTCCTAATAGAGATATCGAGCCACATAGAGAATATGCAAGAACACACACTTTGGCCACCCATTCCACTTCCAACTTCATCCCAAAATTAATTCTCCAAGCCAGCAACATCAAAATAATATGCATGTTAGTCCTGTACTTAAATTCAAACACCCAAAAATTTATCACCCAACAATTTCTTAATTGTTTGCAGAAACTCCACCTCATCAAATAGGAGAATACCACCCAATATTTTATCTATTATTCATCCCAAAAAGGCCAACTATTGTTTGATGGAGTGCAAAGTGAAAGTTCTTCCATCTTTGCACTTTTGCTTTGTATATCCTACCCTCTGTCCACCAAACTTCTTCACCTTGCCACGCCACCAAGGCCAAACCTTCTTTAAACTTGAAAAAACCATGAGCATCCATCAATTAATAGAAGTAATAAATTTGATTAACTTGTATGCGTAATCCTTACATCTAGTCGAAGATACCTCAACTCACGTGCCACCCTTCATCCTACCAATAAATGAGATCTTACAATAATGACAAGCAAGGTGGTAGCTCGTACTTAAAAATGATGGGGAGATTAAAACTCATTTTGATAAATTTCAAATGCTAATCACTTTCCAGTAATAAGGCAACCTATCAAATACCAAGTAGCAAACATTAATCCACCCAAGCCACATCACACCCCTTGTCATCCCACCATCCGACTGATTGTTGGTCCAATCAGTCAAATTCCCCAAATGCTTTAGTGATTTTAGGACTGCCAAGAAATCTAATCAATTATTGTTTAAGATGAAGTAAATTTCATGGAATATTAGGGGACTTGAATCCCCAGACAGGAAGCATATTATCAAAAGGTTTCTTAACTAGCATAGGGATGCAAACATTGTTATGTTGCAAGAGGTCAAAGCAGTCAAGCTCACACTAGAAGTGAACTTAAACTTCATTTGGAAGGATGCATATAAATTTATTTCTAACCATGATAAGGGTAAAGGAAGGACTATCATTCTTGTTAGTACAAAATAGAGGGACTTTATCCTAGATTCTGGGTCATCTCCTTGTAATACATTAGTCTGGGTCACTCTTAAGATAGGCAATTCCATAATTGGAGTCTATTTAGTTTATGCTTCTGATGATTGTAGGGAAAGATCAGAGCTATGAAAGCGGATGAGTTCTCTCCCTAAAATCCCCTAGATCATTGCAGGGGATTTTGATATGATTGAGAATCGGGAGGATAAGGTGTGAGGTGTGACCATAGATTGGAAAGGAGGTGAAAAATTGCACTAGGATATGATGAAGAATAAAAAGAGACTATTCGAACCCCTAGAAGGATTAAGACATGAGTATAAGGGGATTTGGTTTACATGGTGTAATTTTCAGAAAGGCCATAAAGGAATATACTATAGACTTGATAGGTTCTATGCTAA
This sequence comes from Cryptomeria japonica, assembly GCF_030272615.1. Lineage (NCBI taxonomy): Eukaryota > Viridiplantae > Streptophyta > Pinopsida > Cupressales > Cupressaceae > Cryptomeria > Cryptomeria japonica. The sequence goes on along the minus strand of NC_081405.1, from coordinate 265,667,238 downwards.
TAAGGACTCCTTCTCCTTTATGTAGGATGACAGAGGGATCTCTGTCATTGTGTGGCCATACTCACTCTTAGATCATCACCTGATTGTGTCTCATATAGGCTTGAGGGATCGTATGCCTAATAGGTCTATCAATAAGGATAAGTTAATCTTAAATTCTAAGTTATTGGAGGATCAGGATGTTCTCACTATTTTGTTCATGATTAGGTAGATCAATAAATGGAATAATGGCCCCAAATCAAGTATCAAAAGGTGGAATAGGAATTCCAATAGTTGGCAATGTTTTCTTAGCACTGTTAGGAGGAAAAAGGCGAAAGACTATAGGTTCTCAAAAAGGATCCTAACGGATAATTTGCACAAAATTGAATCTTTTGTTCAAAAAGAACCTAATAATACTAGGTTGTCACATTTTGTGGCTCAAGCCAAAGATATCCTTATGGAGAAGTGGATTCTTTGTGAGGAGAATAGGCTCCAATTTATAGATTGGAGAAGGCCAATAGAGGGCCAAGATTGATTTCCTTATGGAGGGTTGAGATTGATTTGAGATAGAAGAAATGGATCAAGGGTGCCTTGGGAAAATAAACAGGAATATAAAATTCCTTGGGAAAAAGGGGGAAGAAATTTGAATTTCAAATATGAGGAATTAAAACTTCCAAAATAAGGATGCATTGAGGGATTGAAAGAAATAATAATTTCTTTGAGAGACTCAATGTTGATGTGACATGAGTGGGAATTAAAAATTGAGGGATAATGATAAGCATGATTATAAGAGATTCTAGAAGGATTAATTAGGCTAATGGGATTAGGAAAAGCGATTTGTAGGAATCACATATATAGGTTAATTAATTAAAATTAATTAACTGAGTGGGTGGTTTAAAGGAAATAATTATTGGAGGGGACTTTAGAAGAATAGGGGACTAATTAATTTATTTGATAAATTAATTATTGGACAATAGTGACAAGATTAATTAAATTAGATTTAATTGATCCTGAAAGGAATAAGGATAACACAATTAAATTGATTAATTATGTTGATAGGCTTAAATTAATTAAATATTGATTTAATTAATTTTAGGTGTCTACACTAGTCCTTATGAATTTTCTTCATCTCATGACTGGGGCATCATGCTATTAGTCCTTTTCTTCCACTATGTTTTATTCTTCTTTGATATAACATCATTTCATGACGCTATATCAAAGAGGGGCAAAATGTAGACACCGAAAATTAATATTTAATTAATTTAAGCCTGTCAACGTAATTAATTAATTTAATTGTGTTATCCTCATTCCTCTCAGAATCAATTAAATCTAATTTAATTAATCCTGTCACTATTGTCCAATAATTAATTTATCAAATAAATAAATTATTCCCCTATTCTTCTAAAGTCCCCTTCAATAATTATTTCCTCTAAACCACCCACTCAATTAATTAATTTTAATTAATTAACCTATTCATGTGATTCCTACAAATCACTTTTCCTAATCCTATTAGCCTAATTAATCCTTCTAGAATCTCTCATAATCATACTTATCATTATCCCTCAATTTTTAATTCCCACTCATGTCACATCAACATTGAGTTTCTCAAAGAAATTCATATTTCTTTGAATCCCCAAATGCATCCTTATTTTGGAAGAATGAAGAGGGGAAAGAGCTTTGGAAGGATAATAAGATGGTTAGATTGCAAATAGACAAGCAATAAAGCATGAAACACAAACAATGCAATAAAACCCAATTATACATTGCTTTCACCTTCTTCCTCAATGGAGCTTGGATGAAGTTGAAGTGTGCCCAAATGCCTCCAACGTGATGTTGATTTTCTCCTATATTGCTTGATGTGGTTTCTCTCCTTTGCTCAACAAGACTAATGGATTTGAGAGGATTATTGGATGGATTTTGGATGGATTTGAATTGAAAGATTGAAGAAAGAAGAGAGAGGAGAAAATAGCAGCATGACAATGCATGAGAAGTGGATGATTTGTAAGGAGAAGGGGCTCCAATTTATAGATTGGAGGAGGCCAATGGAGGGCCAAGATTGATTTGATTATGAAGTGAGATTGATTTGAGATAGAAGTCGTGGATCAAGGGGGCATTGGAAAAATAAATAGGAATATTAAATTCCTTGGGAAATGGGGGGATAAATTTGAATTTCAAACATGAGGAATTAAAAATTCCAAAATAAGGATGCATTGAGGGATTCAAAGAAATAATAATTTCTTTGATAGACTCAATGTTGATGTGACATGAGTAGGAAATAAAAATTGAGGGACAATGATGAGAATGATAATGAGAGATTCTAGAAGGATTAATTAGGTTGAGTGGGATTAGGAAAAGTGATTTGTAGGAATCACATGACTAGGTTAATTAATTAAAATTAATTAACTCAGTGGGTTTAGAGGAAATAATTGTTGGAGGGGACTTTAGAAGAATAGGGGAATAATTAATTTATTTGATAAATTAATTATTGGACAATAGTGACAAGATTAATTAAATTAGATTTAATTGATTCTGAGAGGAATAAGGATAACACGATTAAATTAATTAATTATATTGATAGGCTTAAATTAATTAAATATTGATTTAATTAATTTTAGGTGTCTACATTTTGCCCCTCTTTGATATAGTGTCGTGAAATGATGTTATATCAAAGAAGAATAAAACATAGTGGAAGAAAATAATAAGGACTAGTAGCATGATGCCCCAGTCATGAGACGAAGAAAAGGATAAGGACTAGTAGCATGATGCCCGAGTCATGAGATGAGGAGGAAGGATGAGGAGGAAGTAGTTGTATGCCCCCTCGAGAGGACATGCAGGTTCAAAGAACATGGGTGTGCTCTCTAAAGGAATTAGAAGAATAGGTGATGAAAGGATGAAGATAATGAAAGAGGGAACTAGGATGGGTTGGAGTGTTGTGAATGAAATGAGATAAAGAAATGATAAATGGATTGGATTTCTTGTTGAGAAAGCATAGAGAGAAAACCTAGATTTGATATTGCCATGGATAGTCTACACCACTGATTATAAGAACCAGGATGATATGAAGATCTGAGGTGTGGACTGATGCTTAGTCAAACAGGAATGCCTTGTGCACAATCATGCAAGTGTTCATAAACACTAATGCAGGGTTGTCAGTTTGTACAAGGAAGACCTTCAAACACACCATGCCATGAAAACTATGCCCCATTGTACACTAGCCAAGACATACCAAGATATAGGGTGATCAAGGTAGTCCTGAACAAGTATAGTTCTGGGACACAAGATGAGAACAAAGCGAAAAGTTAAAGCATGAAAACAATATGCACATGACCAACTGACATCTCTTGCCAAGAGTGGGACATGGATTTGGATAAACTGTCGGATGAGGGAGGGAGACATCCCAATGGGCAAGTGATGGATTTGGATGAACTGTCGGACATGGGAAGGAATCATCCTGATGGGCAGAGCTCGCACTGACTTGTGCCTAATCCAAGCACCCATCCATACTTTGCTAATCAAATCCAAGCAACAATCCTCTCATATGCGGATCTTTCCTCTATCCAAAACTCTCCCTCCATCGCATGAACCTCTTCCATCTCATGATCCAATCACCCCTCCCACTCCATCTCATGATACCCTCCCTAGTCAAGATCAAAGTATCCCTTCATCTCCATGTCATGATTCCAATCCATCTAAAGATCCCAATCTTCCTTCCACATCTCATCCCCCTCAAAATGGACTCGCATCTTGTTTCTGAAATAATAAGGGCCCTCAAGCTAATGCTCAAGATGTTAGTACATCCTTTATTCCTCTTAAATCCAAATTTCCCTCATACAAATCAAAATCCCGTTATCCCCTGTCATCCACATCCATTTTGGGACCCTATATTCCAAAGCTAAATTCTCCATTCCTTCCATCCATTTTGGGTCCTTACAATGGGAAGTCATGTGCTTTTATACTTGAAAAATAAGAAGAATTGGTTGAAAGGTGTGCAAGGAATTCCTTTCTAATTTTCAACTTTACAATTTGATTTATATAAAAGGTTAAATTTTAAATTCAAGAAATTTTGAGATCACCTAAAATTTTACAAAAGAATATGAGTTAGAATCATTATGGGGAAATTAAATGATAATTTATATGAAATTTGACAAGAATAATGAACAAATAATAGAAGAGTTATCCAACTTTAATCATTCAAATAAACTTGACAATATAATAAGATATTTTGTAGAGGTGTAACAATGCAATGGCTAGTTGAACTCTTTATATAAAACACCTTAAATTGCCTACTTACTCCAAACTAAATTTTATTTAAGATATATTTTAGTGCAAGTGTATGAACTTACAATGAGATGTTAAACATAATTTCTCCATATATAAACATTTAATAATAGACAATTTTTTATGAAACTTTTATTGACCTAATCTATAAAATATAGAATTGATTATCTCTAACATACTATATCTACTACATGAGAGATATTAGTATAACAGTCTTTAGTTTTCTTATTACTGTACTTTGATGGCCAAAAACTCTTAGTAGATATTTAATTAATTGTGTATGATGAGAATGATGATAAGAACTCTGAAATTCAAGTTCTTGCATTTAATTTAGGAATTCTTTGGTAACTTTAGTTTTGGGCAAGAGCTCTTCCTTTTCTGCTGTTTACATCCGCAATAAAAATTGAATATACAGGTCGATGGTCAGAAAATTTTGACTCGCCACGAACATAAAAGGGTTGTTTTAAACCTTTACCATACCAAAGTATACGATCACACCTGAAATAAAATAAAAATACAAACTTATTTAGATTATAAGAATAGTACAACAAAACTAAAATATTGACACGCGGAAGCAATGATTAAGCTATATTTCACAGTTTGTAGGGCTCTCTAAATATGATATGCGAAACCTTGAAATACATTAAGTTGCACTCACCATGCTGGTGTGCGTCGCTTTGCCTTTGAGTACTTCAGATTTTGTCCAGCATATTGCTCTGAGTTTCTGCAGTACTTGTAAGTAGGAGGAAAACATATTTTCCCTTCATTCCATCCTTCAAATATATGTCCTGCTTTTTTCTGGTTTTGAAGCTGCCATGAAAAATCCCAGAGTTGATTGAATTCACATATATAAAGTTTGAAAGCAAACTAACTTTAGGGTTTCAGTACAACTATAAATGTTAAATGGATGAACTCACCTGATCTTTCTCCAACAGAGTTTCCCAGCTATTTTTTATCATGAGTTCTTTGCTGGCAGCATAGTGAAGTGCAAGGCGATAATTCAAATCTCCAAGCCAAATAACTCGACTGCAAAATAAAATCACAAAGTCAAATCAGATAGACAGCATATCACAGAAACCAACTGCCTTACGATTTGGAAGATCTCATTTGAAGTTTTCTCATTTGGGTTTATTTTTAAATAAAATGACTTAGTCCTTCAAAATCTATTAGAGAGTATAAGAAGACTATTTTGAAACCTACTCATGCTCCAAAAATTTTTCTGGGGTTTTCTCTGAGAAAATATTGTCTGTTTGGGGAAAGTGGGTCTTCTTTATGATCTCCCTCACATCAGAATTTCTCCGTATTTCATCACCTTCTTTCTCTCCTGATGTCAAATGAGTACAAACAAAGCAGAAGCTTGTCTGATTGAATAACATGCTGATCGAAACAGAACCCTGCAAGTATGTAAAATATCTATTAAAAAAGGTAATTCTTTGAGTAATCTTAGACAGCAGAAGAAGTGAACAACTTTTTTACATCAGAAAATTCCCTGCTTATCAAATGAACTTTTGACAGAATATTATGGTAACCCTAAGCTATTTTTCTTTTCATACCTTGTTACCAAGGTAACCCATTAGGCCACAACCAACGCAAGAGACTTTTAAATCTCTGACATGCTGTCTCAGATCACTTTTCACCCACACACACAGAAAAATACCAACCATCTGTTTGCTGGCTGCCAAACAGTAATTTGGCCCACTTGAATTGAAGTTGTAATTCATCTCACCCGAGTTGGATGAGGATCTATCTGATGAAGAGGAGTATGAGTTTGGACTGAAGGCTCTTTCATCTTCTGATGAAACTGACCCAAATGGAGCTCGAGAGTCTTCAAAATCAGAATCAAAACTGTAAAGTTGATCCTCTGAAGCTGTTGGCCCATTCCTGCTTCTTTCATTTGTGTTTTTGTTTAATGTTTGGCGAATAAGGGCCAACCATTTTGCAGCAGGGCCATTGTCCTCTACACCGAAAATGTTTGCTGCATTCAGAGGGACGATTTCCTGAAACCTGCATAAACAATTCAGATGCAATAAAAAGGGTTAAAGCTAAGGAATAGACATCTTTTGTGAAAGAATGCCATTTTTAGGTTTCCTCTGCATTCATGAAGCATACAATTGGTTGATGCTTTTGTTCAATGACAATCTTTCTACTTTAGCTAATTTGAGTCCCCCAACAACAAAAAAAAGTCACTACATTTTTAATTAAATAAATATATTAATTGTAAACTAATTATTTAAGTAATATATTAGTGTAAAAGGCAAGCAGAAAAGGAAGGGGAATATTTCAGAGTGCACGCAGGATTCACGTATGATGGAGGCTTGACCAGTGATATGTCTAAGTTTTATTAAATATGATGAAAAACAGCGACCATGGTTTTGATGCCATGTCTTTAGCTTTTTCCTCTTATATTTTATGGAGCAGCTTTATGGCTCCATGTGACTAATTTTCCCATTTTGGAGGATAATGCTGAAGGAAGTTCAAGTTTTGGTATTCAAAATTTATTTTATACAGTTAAACTATAAAAATAAATCTTATTTAGAGAAGATTATTATGTTTTATTATTTAATAAAGGACAGTTATAAAATATATAGATTTATCAACTGCTTTTTAATATATTTATTGTCAATATTATTGAACATAAATAAAAAATCTTGAATCATTTCTATAAAAGCATTTTGATTTTAGATTGGTTGTTTAAAAGGTTTTGTTGTATTTTGTGTTTTGTAGTTTCTTTGCTGTTCCTTGACTATTCTTTCTTGTAAAAAGGTCTTAAGAAAATATTATTCACCATACAATTAATTCAATTATTCATTATTCTAACAATTATGATATCAATATCTTAGATGTATAGATTTTAAGCTTTGAATAGTGGGTCTCAGTTTTTATCTTTGAAATTCAATTTGTGACAGTTGCTATTTCTGATTTTTTGAACTCTCTGTTTTTTTTTTGTTTTTCAGTTGTTGGTGTTGAACATCCAGCATGGGATACTCAAAGCTTACTCTTAAAGTGAAACACGATTGACTGCTAAAAGAAAAACAAATATCTTGTCATATTGATACAATTGAATTGGATGAAATGAGTGAATTTTGTTTGTACCCAAAAACGTAGATGTCTGCAGGAGCTGATGCTGGCTGTACCCATTCATCCAAATTGAGGCCACTGTGAGTGTGGGGTGATTCACCTCCTACATTCCATGTTCCCACAAATACCCTGCACCCCAAAAATAATTGAAGTCACCTCTTCCTTGTCATGTACCAAGAAAGATGGGTAAAATTAATAGCTCAATGCTTTAGAAGAAAGATTTAATTACAGTGGCAACATAACTTATCAAATCTCAGCTGAATATAAAATAAATCCACTTTAATGAATAATATACCTTAGATCTTGCACGTTAGTATGCTGGGACATATATGGCTCCTGTCTTGCCAGTTTTTCATATGTAGGTTTGGTTAACAGATTATCTGTCACGTTTCACAAAAGCAGTGAGAGTTTCAGCTAAATTGCTAATTATACAAAGGGCGATAAAAATGGTATCTGATTTGTAAATGTTTTAAACGATTTATAAACTTATAACCTAACTTAGATCATTTTGTTCAAATCAGTTGATTTTATCCATAAATATCCAATTCACATTCATTCTCATTCTGACATTCTCTAAACATTCTGATGATGGACCACAGAATGTGATCCGAAACATTGATGCAAATAAAATTACACAATCAAATCCAAAAGTAACAATAGATTTAACAGTTATAGCAGTCAATAAAAATGGGTTTACCATTACTAGTTTCATCAGCGAAAAACTCTTTTGGATCAGACTTTATATTCAGCCATTTCCTGACAACCAACTTTGGCCATGAACGCTGCACAAAAATCAAACACCAAACAACCTCCATTAAACAACTTCATTGTCTACAAAATATATTTGAGTAATAAACACAGTTGTTGATCAAAATATTTGAGTAATAAACATACCTTGTTCTTCTTTTCATCAGAAAATGCCATTGTTATTGGGAGAGGCAAGAAGAATAGAATAAAAATGTAGCAAACAATGTGAGTTTGAAGAGTCGAGCACCCTTTTATACGGATTTCATACTGTTATGTTATGAGAGAATGGTGGGAAATGTTTTTTTCTTTTTAATAAAACTTTGCTTAGATATTGGCTGACGTCACAGACAACAAGAGACAATTTTATAAATAAGAAAGACCTCAACATCAGGCTATATTTTTTAAAAGCTTTGGCTATTTTAGTGGAATTTTTTATATTTTAAGATCTAAAAAGTTAGTGTGGGGGTCAAGTTATGAAGTGAAGTTTAGCTATAAAATTGACATGCGGCAGTATATTTATATTTAATTATTTTCTAATTTGATTTTAATATTCAAATATTATAAAAATGATTAAAATTTAGTAACAGTCTAAAGTGGACAGGGAAAATATTTCACGGAAAAAATATTGGTTGTTAAATTTAAAAAATATTATTCCAGACATTGCATGCTTTAGAAAAATAAACTTAACAATTATATGAGAACATGTGTATGTATTTGAAAGGGAAGTACACCACTTTCTTTAAATGGTATATAAATTATGTATAAATAAATATGCATTGAATTTGAAATTTTATATACTTTAAATTTGTGGAAAGTGATTTTTTCTCTTTTTTATGAATTAGTGTCTATAATTCTTATGTACAAAGAAGTATATTACATAAAAAATTGTGAGTGGAATAACATCACACTACAAAATTTATTTTAGGCCAAGTCTTAAATGTTTATATTAAAATAAATGAAATAACAAGCCATCAAACCACTGAGCAATAAAAATTATAAATATAACAAGAGGAGGAGTTAGGTCATAGTCATTAAATTTGCTCCAATCATCAAGGTCTTAGTCATTTGTAATTAGCTCCCAACCAATAATGACACCTTTGTCATAAATGTGTTCTCCATCTAGTGGTTGTAACACTCATTCTTGGTAGGAAAATTTGTCAAAGCTATGTAAGACAATTTTAACTTCTATTGCTGACTAGGAGTAGTCCTATCATGAGATATAGAGGATAGAAAAGGTAGATAGGAATGTTATGACCAATAATGAGCACTATGATCTCAAGCTCTATGCTAAGCTAGTTGAGAAACATGAGAATCATACCCATTATGCATTATGATTATGTCCTTGGAAAGGCCCTTGAGGAGGTAACTAACACTTGTTAGACTAAAAGATCAATAGAACTCTAGCAACTATACAAGGTGTGCTCTCCTACAATCAAGAAGCACTTGCAAATGAGAAACCTCAATAATAGCTTTATATTGTATTTACTATAGAAATTTGAAGCAAATATTTCATGGATTTAATATACATAAAGTAATGAATAGCAACAAAAGTTTATAAAAAGAGAGCTAGGTAAAAGTTGAGAACCATGTCACATTTTTATAAAGGAATAGTCAACAAACTATACTTGAACCACCCAAAAGTAATATTTATATTTTAAAAATGATTTAAAACTTTAGTTGGATATATTTTTATAAATTTAAGAGACAAATTTTAGTTGTTGATTTATTTGTTTTTAAAAAATGAGGTCAATGAGACATCACAAAAAAGAGCAATTTTTCTCTTTGATTTTATCTCCATATAGATAACTTGAAATTATAGTGCATTGATATATTTTTTAATCATATAAAACAATTATACACTCTTGGGGAAGATTCTCTACTCAAGTGTATCATATATGGGTGTCCAAACTAGGCCCTTAAATGGTGATGAAAATTCAAAAAATTAGAGTTAGGCAACTTGACATATTGAATAGATTATTAACATAATTTTAAAAATATCTAACAAGAAAATTTGTAGCAAATTGAATGTAGTTTGTAAGCTACTAGTTTTTTTTTAGAAAGATCTAAATCTATTTGGTTAAAATTTGAAATTTAAATGCAATAGTACTCAAATTTCAAGGGAAAATAAAAAGGAGGTGTACGTCTATGGAACTTAAGTACAAACAAAACATAATATTTTTTCTGACACTTTCAATACAAGCAGAGGACACATGCCCCGATGTGCCACATTTCCATTTATAATCTTGTATGTGTACACACCATTTATAACTTGGTCAAAAATCCATGAGATTCAAATTTTTTTATCCTATAGTAGAGGAAGCATAAAATGTGTAATGATTTTGAAGTTATAGATTTTTTCCATTCAATTTATCAATTAGGACTTTAGTCATAATGTATGTAGAAATTCAATAATAATAGTTTATTAAATTCAAAATAAGGAAATATTTATATTGGTAGAAAGGTGATAAATTTCTTAATAAATCCTTTTCATTTCATCAAATTCGAATAAAGAAAAAGTCGTCAACCACATGGGCGAAATCTAGAAAACCAAGTAAAACTTCAAAACACATTTTCAGTGTTGATTTTCTAGGTTTGACATGCCCAAGCCAAATCCCAAAGAAATCTCAAGGGAAATCCTAAGGTTGCAGTTTTTCTCAAAAAAAATGGATATCCGATTACAATGAATATTCATTTGTAATGGATATCTGATTGTAAAGTTGATATCCAATTGTAACTGATATTTTTTATTAACTTTTATTTTAATAACTAATTTGTTATGTCAGCTAAATATTCTGATAAATATTTTGTTAGTCTATAATATATAATATAGTATAATGTCATATATGGTAAACAATATTAATATACAATATATATTAAATATCATGTATATGCTTGATATAAATTTAATATTATAAATATGTCTTTATCTCTAAACCTCTGATGCAGAGCCTTAAGAAGGATTGAGTTTGACAAGACAACCTCTTGCAAACAACCCAAACTGATAGGACCAATTTGAAATCAGACTCACAACAATCTCAAACCCTACACAAGACTGGACATCAATGAAAACCTCCAAGGTATGATGGACAACTCATCATACAATTCTAAGCCTTAACCCTCCAAGGCTTCAACACACTCTCATTAGTCATACTTGGACATAGTATGAGGAAAAATGGGTATTGATTATGAGACCTTTGAATATGCTTAGAACAACCTTTACAGACCCCAAATGATTTTTGATTTGACCACAACCTTCTTGCTACTTAGGTTTACCACAACATAGGCATCAATTAAGCCTAGTAGCTCTTCCACAGTAGGCAGTCCCAATACACCCAATCACAAAAGGAGTGAACAAAATTTGTTTACATGAAATTAAATAATTCAACAAGGTTAAAAACATATCACAAATTCAACCCTAATGTCTTGGGCTTCCTATGAGGACTAATGTTGCCCTACTAGCCCTAAAGCACCAATTAGGTCACTTTTACAAATAAACTAGCCTTTAGATTGATCAAACAACCAAGCCACCACTTGTAACACCTTCTAAAAATCTCCAAACTACCAAATCCACCAACTATTGGGTTCCAAACACTTACAATTCTGCCCAGTTCACAAAACTCAGTCAATTACATAACTTGTCACATGAGGATGCTAGGTTAAAATTGCTTGGTTCTTCCTCCATTGTTCATGGCCACCTTTGAAACCTCAAAAATATTTTGATACACTTGTAGAATTGAAATTCTCCCAATATGTTTTATTTTTAGAGCAGGGAATGTCAAGTTATAGCCCCATTTGTCCAAAACCCCATGTTTAAGAGGGTTTACTGACTCGGTAGGAAAGAAATGAATGGATATCCTTCCAAACTACACAAAAACACTTAAAACCACTTGGAGAAGGAATTTAACTCAATTATCTAACATTCCAAGTTCATATTGTGTCTTTACCAATCCATGCAAAAGAAAATCAAATGATTGTTACACATGTTTGTAGCAAAATCCAAGGAAAACAGAGATGTTTGTATTGCCAGTTCTTCAAAAATGCTCCAACCCCCTTGCCTAGGTGTGTAAGAGGCTTATATATTCCCTTATACACTTGACCAACTAGATATAACCACCTTTGGAACCAAACAACCATTGGTTTACAAATTTGCACAAAATGTTGTCAACTTGACAACAAAAGTTGCAAAGTTGCTCATGCAACTTCTTACAACTTTTACATGGGTACACAAAAACTTCCAAAACACCCTACAACTATTACATCTAGGCCATATATTACTCAAAACATGATTTCTAATGGTGTCACCCCATTTCCACATTTGGATGATGTTTGACCACAGTTGACCAACTAGGTCTTGTTAGGTTACAATGCACAAAAATGGTATCAAGGCCTTACATCATGATCAAACATTATGAGATGGTCTACATGACCTTATTACATCATAAAAAAATGGAAAAAAACACAAAAGAAAAAGATATTGATCTTCATGATCCTCCTAGGTGCTCCTACACCAACCTCTCTCTCTCTCTCTCTCTCTCTCTCTCTCTCTCTCTCTCTCTCTCTCTCTCTCTCTCTCTGGATCCCTCTCTCTCTCTTGGTTTCCCTCTATCTCCCCCACCACACCTAGATAATTTTCTCTTTCTAGATCTCTCCCACTCTAGGTCTCTCACCTCTCTCCATCTATCCTCATGTTTTCCCCTCCCTCTTATCTCTCTAGCCTCTCTCTCTCCCTCCCTCCCTCCTTCCCTCTTGGTATCTCACCTCTCTCTCCATGTATATCTCTCTCACCTCTCTACCTTTCTTCCTCTATGGACCTCTCAATTGATCCTCCTCTTTCCCCTTCCTCAATTATATGTCTCCCCTCTCCAAATCTCTCTCCCTCCCTCCCTCTTTACCTCTCTACCTCTACCTCCCTATCTCATTACACACACAAACATCTCTCTCTCTCTCTCTCTCTCTCTCTCTCTCTCTCTCTCTCTCTCTCTCTCTCTCTCTCTCTCTCTCTCTCTCTCTCTCTCTCAGGCTCCTTCTACCCTCCCCACCATACCTAGATATCTCTCTCTCAATCCATCACTTTCTCTTAGGTCTTCCAAGTCTCTATCTCTCTTTCTCTATCCCTCCCACCTAGACCTAGATAAATTTCTCTCTACCTACTACCTCTCTCTCTCAAGGTCTCTCCCTACCTCTCACTTGAATTCCTTTTATCCCCCCACTATGCCTAGACAACACTTTCTCTCTTCCTCACTCCCTCCCTAATGCTACATGTATGTGTAATGGTTATTATGTGTCTAGAATGTATGGAAATTATGATGATTGTGATGAAAAAGATGCATACACTAACAGATATTATGCGTATGACCTCCTTATGTATGTTCATGGATGTCACATGTATGTGTAATGGTAATTATGTGTCTATAATGTATGCAAATTATGATGATTATGATAAAAACAATGTACAGATTAAAAAATCTTAGGATTGTCTTACGTTCATTAGAGTTGTCCTAGGATCATTGGGATTGTCCTAAGTTCATTAGGGTTTCCCTACATTCATTAGGGTTGTCCTAGATTCATTAGGTCTATCTTATTTTCATTTGAACTGTCCTAAGTTCATTAGCATTGTCCTACATTCATTAAGGTTTCCTAGGTTCATTAGGACTGTCCTATTTTGATTGGGACTACCCTATGATCATCAAGACATTCAAATATTTTGGCACTTCAAGGATAGCGCCACTAGGGTATGACCTTGAAAATTCAAGTGAGTTAGGAAGCAAAATAGGAGCATACATATCCTAAACCCACCTACCTAGATGTGTTGGCACTAATAGTTAGGTGTCATGATGAATAGAACAAAAATTAGGCTACCTTTCAACTTTGAAATGGATGCATCTGATAATTTTTGAATCAATAGAAAAATTGTTACCCTAAAAAAATGGGTTTGAGTCTTGAAAATATAAGATAGATTATTTTATAGGGGCCTCACATGACCGTATAGGTTCAAACAGATCATTTAGATGTGCCCTAGATTATGAGAAAGAACTAGTCAAAGTTTGACATTTTTTGAAATTGGGGCGCTTAAGAGATAGCACTGCTATAGCATGGGCCTAAACATTCAGGTGAGTTGGGAAGAAAAATAGGAGCATGCCTAGCATAAACCCCCCTACCCAGATATTTTTTTATGATAGTTCATGCCCACGACGAACATAATAAATATTACGCTACCTTGCAACTTTGCATTGCATGCATTTCATAATTTTTTATCAATAGAAAAGTTTTTGCCCTAATAAAATGGGTTTGACTCTTAAAATTTTGATAAATTTTACTATATAGGGGCCTCATGTGACCCTTTAGTTTCAAATAAATCACTTGTATGGGCCTCAGATTCTAAGAAATGGCCCATCAAAGTTTCATAGTTCTTTAAACTTAGAGCACTTAAGATATAGCGTCACTATGATATGACCTTGAATGTTCGAGTGAGTTGGAAAGAAAAATAGGAGGATTCCTAGCATAAACCTACCTTCCCAAATGTGTTTGCACTAATAGATCATTCCCACAATGAACAATATGAAAATTATGCTATCTTGCAACTTTGCATTGCATGTATCTACCATTTTTTGCATTAATAGAAAAATTGTTGCCCTAAGAAAATGGGTCTGAGTCTTAAAATATTGAAAAAATTTATTGTAGAGGGGCTTCATGTGACCCTATAGGTTCAAACAAATCATTCATATGTGACAATTTTTTGAACTTAGGGGACAAGAGATAGTTCCACTATAGTATGGCCCTAAATGTTTGGGTGAGTTGGGAAGAAAAATAGGAGCATGCCTAGTATAAACCCACCTACTTGGATGTTTTAGTGCCAATGGTTCATACACATGACAAATAGAACAAAAAATAGGATATCAACAACAACAAAAAATTGCCCTAAGAAAATGGATTTGAGTCTTTAAAATATGAGATAGGTTATTGTAGAGGGGCCTCATGTGACCCTTTATGCTCAAAATTATCATTTTAATATGCCCTGGATTCTTATAAATATCCCATCAAATTTTGATAATTTTTTGAACTTAGTGCACTTAAGAGATAGTGTTGCTATGGTATGGCCCTGGATGTTCAGACAAATTGAAAAATAAAATAGAAGCATGCCTAGCATAAACCCACCTACCTGGACATGTTGGTGCCAACAATCCATGCCCATGATAGTTTTTGCAACTTTTTACAACTTTTTGAATTTTTTGCAACTTTTTACAACTTTTGCAACTTTTTGTAACTTCTTGTCATTTTTTGCAACTTTTTTGTAACTTTTGCACCTTTCTGCAAATTTTTAAAACTTTTTCTTCTCTCTCTATACATATTCTCGATATTTTCTTTTGGTTCAATTTTTTCTATGCATGGCACAATGTCATGATGCTATGGGTTCACATTTTCCAAGTATTACAAACCTATTGGTTGAGCTATCACTTGTGTCCATGGTGGAACCTATGGTAAAGCTAAAACCATAACTTTTATATGTCTATGATGGCATTATTTTGATGCAATGAAGGGGAAATTTGATAGGGAGAAGAGAATGCGTAGCTCACTTATAATAATATGGTATGAAATACATGTTCAATAGTTAGTTGGTACAGTTTATCTCACAAAATACAAAGAGGGCTATTAGATTATTTTAAATTAATGGTAGAAACTAAATAGAGTCTACCCCTTAAACTTATTATTGATTTCCACCTTCAAGCCTTTACTTTTCAATAAAAAGTTTTAGTTTTTTTGAAAGGATTTGCAATAGTAATTAATTCATACTCTTATTATTTTCCAAGATTTGCCAATATTTTCTACCAAAAAAATTGATATAAAAATATTCGCCAATAAAATTAATATTTTTCTTTTAAAAAAGGAAATATTTGCCAATAAAAATTATTATTCTTTTTTAAAAAGATTAAATATTCGCCAAGAATTTATACATTTTTTTGAGCGGGGATTTCTTAAAGTTATCACTGCCTTCAAGCATTGTGGAGAAAATTTACATCAATCTTCATCTTAGCATGTGTGTGTGATAATGATTTTTTATGTCCATGTATTTGTCATGACATTACATTCAACATTTGTGATTACATTGAAACAACATTGCATCATCATCAACAATTCTAGATCTGAGGTGTACTCCTGTAGCATCATAAATTATCTCCAGTCCAATTTGCACCTCATGTGTGTGCTCCCACTTTAGTGTTTCCTACCCTCATCCCCTCTCTAGGTCCAATTGGACTAAATTCTCCAACTTTTAGGCCATGAACACCCATTGGTAGGTCTCATGGTGAGGTATCCCTCTCCCTAGTGCCTTATTTTGGTCCTTCTTGTAGAGAGACTAAGGCATGGAGCACCCTAGTCTAGACCATGGAGCCCCAATGCACCATGGTCCCTCTCAATAAGGCACAAATTTCAATTGGGGAAAGTGTTTTATCTCCCCAACGGGAATTGATCCTAGTGGCTATACATGACCATTGGAGGTCAACCTAATCAATAAATTACCTAGAAAACCCTATACAAAGACATTATATCAATTCATTTTAGATCTATGTCTCCATCCATAAGCAATCTAAGACTTGTGCATCTGTGAGGCATTCATCATCAAGCATTTTTTTAGAGGTCTTCAAGGCTGCATATTCATCATTCAAGCATTATGGAGCAAAATTACATCAATATTATGCAAGCATGTGTGTGTGATTAGGGTTTTTCTTGTTCATGTGTTTGTAAAGCCATTACATTTAACATTTATGATTACATTCAAAAAGCATTGCATCATCATCAACAATTGTACATTTGAGGTATATCTATTCAACATTTATTTTAGTATTTGAATTATTTCATTCAAGGTTAATTCCTAAACCGAGGCTTGACTTATGAAAACTATTATCACCAATAGTTTTCTCTTTCTTTTTGTGTGTAGGAAACAATTTTGGAGTTGAACTTAGGAGGATCGATAGAGTTCATAGAGACAAACAAGTTCAGCGTTTGATGGCGAAAAATTCGAAGGACTATGGCAAATTGATACTACCTAGTCCCAAAAAATCAGGCTAAGCTTCTGGGAATAGATCCAACACATCTTATTTTGTTCAAATCGGGATTGGTGGCTTCGTGGGACATCTGTAACTTATTGTTTTCATCAAATCACTTCAATTATCACCTATTTTTCCATAAGTCCACAATCATCACAATTCCACTTAGAAAGAACACAATTCGTATCAACACACACAATTGGGTAAATCTAATCAAGATTCTTAGCCCTCCTTCTAATCAAGTTGAGGCTAGATCTGCTGGATTTTGTCCCCTTCTTTCAATGTTTTTATCAATTTGGTTAGTTGGTGGTTTTATCCATTGAAACCCTAATTTCCAAATTCAGTATACCATTACATTTTGGTGAACCTGACTTCTTACACCACGATTTCTAATTTTTATTCTCAGGTATGATTTGTAGGCATTTTAATTTTCAATTTTGCACTCATATATTATATTTTTAATAAAAAAACACATAAATTTTAAAATCATAAAAACTCTAATTTGTTTTGGTTAATTTGATTTGTGGGTTGCATAATTTGTAACTTTTATTTTTAGATCTAATCTTATGCATTCATAATGACACTTAATAGATCTGATTTGTTTTCCATTTCACATATGATTATATTTATTTTTACTTACATTTATCAAAATCATGTGTTGGATAATGTTTTCTTTCACTTCACATTGCTTCTCTTCATTAATAGCACTTTGGCATATTGCATTTTTAGAATTTTCACAATGTTTCCTATTAATCTTGATTAAATCTCAAAGCTTTTATCCATGATTCATGTTGTTTTATGGTGATATTTTTTAGGAAAATGCATTTCATGTATAGATCACATAAAATATTTTGTAGATAATGATAATTCTAGAGATGCTAATGAAAAACCTAACATGTGTAACTCTCCTAGGGTATCTCATGTGAATGAAGAAAGAGCTAATACTCCTATCAATGATCTCTCTAATGGAGAGAAATAATTTAAGATCATATTCTTCTCATACACATACCCTAGTGCAAGGGGGCCAAGGTCAAAATATTGGTGTTTCAATCTCTCTAGATCCCCCTTATTCTCCTAGATCTTATCTTAACCATCAAAATATTTGTAGAGAAGATGATGTAATGCATTTTATTCATGATTTTCCTCCCCACATTACATTAAGTAAATATGAGGCCTTAGATGATAATGATCTTCCTTCCTAACCTATCAAAGAGGATATGCATGATGATAGAAAGGAGAATCTCCCTACAAAGGATTTCCTTCTTCATCCACTTCTCCCTTTGTTCCTTCTAGATGTACTTACACTACAAATTTTAAAGAAGTTCATTATAATACTCCTTATCAATTAAAATATTCTTATAGGAGTGGCTATAACATAATTTCAAAACAAGGTTAAAGAAGACAAGTACTTGGAAAATTTGAACAAGGAATCAAAGTCCCTATAAACCTTCCTACACAAGATAGTACAAAAATTCTATGACATCCTCATCATTCACATATGGATGATCTCCTTAGGGTATAAAATCTTAAGGAGTACTTTGAAAGACATAAACTTTGTCATCCATCTAAAGGTGATTCTTCCTCAAACACTCATTTTTGCTCACATCATCAAACTAATGACCATGATGCCAAGATTGCTTGGATTTTCAAAATGGAATGCAAGGACTCATTGATAATGGAATATTAAAAATAATATAAAACAATCCATCTCCTTCTACTACCACACCTTTTCCTACATCTCAAGAGACAAGACTTACTCCTATTGATGACCAAGAGAAATTAGCTACTAGGATCTTTTAGAGATTGAAGTATGATAAGAATGTTGTTTTTTCTTTCATTAGATTTAATTACAATTATAATAATAAGGAAGGTGATGAACAATGTTTGTTTCATCACAGTTACTCTCATTCTCTTGAAAAATGTAAAGCATCTGTTCAAGAGAAATATGGTAGAGCTCACATAGCTCTTACAACTGATCTTGCACTATTTCTTGGTGAAGACATAGTGCCTTAGCACTTCATTCACCTTATCATGTTGCTCCTCACCTTATGACATTAGTACTTAACTTCATTGGGGGCTCTTTGTCATGAGTGGTGATGCTATTTCAATAACAAGCATCTTGGGGCAGCAACATTTTCCTTCCTTGTTTCCCCACTTTGGGGGAAAGGGCAATACATATCCAATTCTCTCTTTCTCTTTTAATATTGCCTCTTCTTTGGAGTTTCATTTTGCATATCATGATGTCTTGCGAGTAGGTGTGTTCCTTGTTTAGGACCTCTCTTTGCTTCGAATAATGCATTTTCTTATGTATAATCTCTCCTTAGAGGTTGTGTAATTCTTCTCATTGTCTCTATGCTTGGGGGGCATTGATATTTTCTTATCATTTTTAAGGATCCACTTTTCCTTTGTTAAGTGGTGTTTGCTTACAATGTGATGTCATTCCTTGTGTGAAGTTGTTATTTGCTCAAGGATTCTCTCTTATCAAGAGATGTGTATCCTTTTTCACAACCTCTTCTTCATTTGGAAATGTATATCAATCTTTAAACATACCCCTCACATTGGGTAAAAAGTGTCTCATCCTTTGTAGACACTAAAATTGGTTAAACACCCACACTTTTAATCTAATTGTGTGTATAGTCTTTATTATTCATGTGATCCTATCATTTCCTCTTTCTCATTTTGTGTCCAGATCGTATCATTTTCTCCCCATTTCAAGTCTGGGATATCATTTTGACCTAAAATCCATCCCATCGATGTTAGTTTGTTCCCATTTCAATCCTATAATGTCAATTCCTCCCAAAACCTACCCTAATTAGGTCATTTTGCTCTTGTTTTGATCCTGCCATTTCCCCTTTCCTATTTTATGTCCAAATCAAATCATTTTCTCCCAATTTCAATTTTATGACATTATTTTGACCTCTTCTCCTACCCCATGGCATCACATCAATCCCATTTCAGTCCTATGATCCGCTTTGACCCAGTTTACCCGCTTTTACCGAGTTTGACCTAATTTTCCCATTTTGATTCAATTCTTCCCAATTTCACCCAATTTTACCTAATTTCAATTTATTTGACCAAATTAGGGTCTTTGGATGTTAGTTTGACTAATTTATCTTTTTAGGTTTAATTAATTGTTTGATTAATTAAATCCCTTTTTACTAATTATTCTTCAATAATCTAATAATTCATCATTATTCATCTCCTTTTTAATATTAGTTAACTAGTTTTATTATTTCATTAATTTTGATTTCCCCATTTTAATTAAATAATTTTAATCATTTAATTAACTATTCAATTTTTATCTCCCAAATGAATAATCTATTTAAATTATTTGGTTAGCTAATTATGTCATCATAATTAAATAAATATCTTTATTTATTTTACTATTTATCCTAATTATTGTGTGTGTGAAAAAGTGAAATAAGTATATGTAAGTTGTAAGACACAACACTTCAATTAAGTCATTACATGTATGGTTAGATAGATATAAGCATGAATAATAAAACCATAACAAATCGACCAATTGTCTTCTGAAAGATGTGAGTATAGACTTGCTCTCAGATTTGTATAAGTAATACCCATGACTAGACTACACCAAGACGAAGGATTTAATCTACATGAGCATGATATTAAGCTAAATGGATGCAAGATTATGCTAGATGGAT
Source organism: Cryptomeria japonica (assembly GCF_030272615.1). Classification (NCBI taxonomy): domain Eukaryota; kingdom Viridiplantae; phylum Streptophyta; class Pinopsida; order Cupressales; family Cupressaceae; genus Cryptomeria; species Cryptomeria japonica. The sequence continues at coordinate 265,646,450 of NC_081405.1, read as the reverse complement.
GAATAGTAAACTATATGAATTCAAGAAATCATAAAATATGCAAAAAGAAATTAAACTAAGATGCAATAATCTCAAAAAAGCAAGAACAATATCTTCAATGACTCCAGAGTAAAAACTGTATAATAAAAATAAATCTCCAGGGTGTTTTGAATGAGAGATGAAGGCTGAATTTATAGAGAATCACAAGAGAGATCAAGAAAAAGCACAATTTAGGATAATTCAAATAATTAAGAAATCAGGTTCAGTTAACCTTGAGATAAATTTCAATTATAGTTGAATTGAAATGCATTCAGAAAAGAAGTTTGAGTTTGCATTGGAGATAAAATTCAATTAATTCCATGCACTTGAGATAAAAATAGGTAATTCCATGCAATTCTTTGATTTATTCAAGAAAAGAGTATTTTCAATGCAACTAAACTTGTTTTCTGAAAAGCTTTGAGTTCCAATTTTAGAGAATGATAAATAATTTAATTTAATTGTTTTTTTGATTTCAAGTTCTCAATTTAGAAAAAAAGAAATAATATCTCAAGTTTGTTTTTCTCTCAATTTAATTCTTTTATTTTATTTTCAATATAACTCTTTCTTTGCATATTGATTCCTCTTTTGTAATAAATTAATTCCCTTTTTTAATGATTAAATGGCAAATTAATTAATTAGTTAAATATGCTAGGATATTTATTAAATTAAATAGGATAATTGATCAAAATGATTTTCTTAGAACGATTTAATTAATATAGAATAATTCACTTGCCATGTACCATTTAATGATTGAAGAATTAATTAATTGTGTGCTCAAAGTTTATTTAATTGCCTTTGGTTAGGACCTTGGTGATGTTGTCGAAATTAGGGGCCCATGGTTAAGATGACCAATTTTAGGGTATTAAATTTGCCCCTCTTTGAATTAATGTGCGAGCAGTGCGTTGGTTCAAAGAATATATTGATGTGTAGGAGATACCAGTTCTGAACTTGATTGATCGCGAACTAGATGAAGAGCGAGGTGTTTAGCTTGATTTGAAGTGATGAAGCTGAATAGAGTTGATTAAAGCGATATCGATCCTGAACTTGATTGAACTAGGACCAACAGAGAGAAAATATACCGAACTTGAACTTGATTGAACTAGACACAATGAGTGAAGATAAAATCGATCTTGAACTTGATGGATCAAGACACGATCAGTGAAGATAAACTATTCAGCTTGATTTGAAGCGATAAAACTGAACACCTTCTTAGATTGAGTGTGTGATCAAAGATACTCTTTAAACTTTTGATTGAGTTTAAATGAATAATCAGCTTGATGAAAAGCGATGAAATTGATTAATGTTAAGAGACTGATTCAGATGAAGGCAATATCAGCTTGAATTGAAGTGATGAAACCGATATGCCCCTAGCGATTGATTTGACTCAAATGATCGAGATATCTCAACTTGATATGAAGTGATGAAGCTGAGATGCCCCTTAGCAATAAGAATTTGTTTGATTTTCAATTAATTGAAGATTTTTGCTCGACTTTTGATGAAGATTTGAAAAAGAATTCTCGACTTTGAAGATGTGAGGTAATGAGGTCACGAGTATGCCCCCTCGAGAGTGAAATCGAAAAAGAGTGAGGGTACATGATGATTATAGGCAATTGTTGGCAATGATAATGACTTGAGAACAGAGATTGAGTTAGAGGAATATTTGAATATTTAGCGATGATTGATGTGAAATGGAATGCAAATTGAAGAAAAGAATGAGCATTTGATGAAAGTGCTTAGTGGTCGTAGTTGTGCGAAATTGACTAGAAGAACGATCTCAGATTTCGATTACAATCCCGAAAATGGAATCAGGATGGGCAAATTAGCTAAGCGTACAATTTTCATGTCCATCGAAGCAAGTTGAAAAATTAGGTTTTAGGCTATATAAGGGGTCAAAGTGTCATTTTCAATTCATTTTAACCTCTCCAAGTTTGAAATTTGAAAAAGCCTTTTGCGAAGAAAAATGGTCATTTTGATCCTGGAGCACCGATTTGAGTGCCAGAGACGTCATAATCCACCGTGCAACTACGAGCCAACGGTAAGAGACTAATCTTATGCCTTTTTGTTTCATCAATTTTGAATTTTTTGTTGAATTTTTTGCTTTTTAGTCATTTAAAATTTGGTCTGTGTCATTTTGTCATGCGAGACGACAATGTGTCTTGTACGACAAAGTGTCTTTTTGTGTTTTATCATTTCAGGCCATTAGTTTTGTCATGCGAGACCTACCCGTGTATCATATGAATGTTTTCTTAGAAGACCATTTTATCGTGCGGGTATATGTCTTTTGTCATATAGGAGTCTTTTGTCATGTTGTAGCTATTCCTGACTCGTACGAGTTTCTACCTACATTGTGAAATGTCATATAAAAAACAGTGAGGTTTTTTAAGGGTGCAAATATGAAAAATTGATTTGGCAATTGATGTATTTGGATTTGTGTGATGTTTAAGTTGTCTTATAGAAAATTTGAATGACTTTTTGATGCTCTATTGTTTGATTCTTGTAGGTGTGATTTCTACATGTTCTTTTCCAATGTGTCTATCCTCCTACTATGAGGCTAGTTCGTGAGTTATCCAATATAGATAGAGCACATATTGACTTGTGCAGGTTTACCCACCTTCTACAAATGCCAAATATCTGTGTGAACCACGGGATGCTCACTGCACTAGTTGAGAGATTCCATTCTGAGCATAACACTTTCCATTTACCAGTTGAGGAGATGACCATCACTCCAAAGGATTTTTACAGGATATTGAGGATTCCATTTGTTGGGGATAAGGTTGATTATGATTCGACTCAGCATCCTAGTATATTAGCCTTGAGACGTATTTTTCATGATGAGGATGTCCTTATGCATGCTATCAGTTGAGATGATATGATGGCCAGGTATAGTGAGCAGTTTCCCTTGGCATGTGTCTTGGCAGGATCCATTGGTTGCTTCGTTATGCTAGATAGGGGACAATAGGGTTACTTATGTGACTGGGCTAGGATGTTGGAGAGATTGGTGGATCATCCTAAGAGATTAGCATGGGATTCATGTCTATTATCCCACATGTATCATGAGATGCATGAGGTTGTGTATACGGAGGGGAAGAGCATGGTAGTAGGTGTTTTGGTTTTACAGATATGGGCCTGGGAGAATCTCCCAGTTTGCAGACCTATTGTGGATGATGCCAAAGATCCACTGCAGTCGATAGTTTATAGATATTTTGGATATGTTACTCAGCCCCATCTGGGCAAGATAGAGTACTGTAGACGACAGCTAGATGACCTAATTGTTGTTGTATGGAGACCGTACATGGGCCTTGAGCTTTGGGATGACTAGAGAGATGTGCAGAGAGATATTTTCATGACTCGTCCTCTTATCGGCAGATCTGTGACAGTTATTGAGTGATTTATTGTATCTCGGGTCATGAGGCAGTATGGAAGACCTCAAGGGATTTCACAGGAGTTTATCGCCTACGCTCATTATGCAAATGAGGAGATACGAGGATGGGCCCTAGGTTGTCCTACGGATTGAGCATGCAGGTGCTGACAAGGTTACAATGACTTAGGTGGGATTATTTGGATGATATTGTAGATGCGGGGGTATTTCCCTAGTACAGGGATTGGTTCCAGTAGCATCCATTCCTTAGGTTTACGGATCCAACTGAGCAGGCACCTCTCATAGAGGAGATTGAGGATGATGCCCTTGCACAGGCATAGGGATAGGCATAAGGAGAGAGACAGGGGCAGAGAGAAGAGTATCCTAGGTGAGTCGGTGGTGATCCTAGTGCGAGCAGCAGCAGGGTACGAGTTGGGCAAAGATAGCAGCAGAGAGGAGAGGGTGGATATCTAGGAGTTGTTGGTGTGAGGATGGGTGGTGCTAGGGTAACAGAGGGTGGAGGAGAGGAGCAGAAAGTATCTCCTAGATAGGTACGGCAGAGGAGGGATGAGCAGGGTGGATATGGGGGTGGAGATGGAGGTGGAGTTGGAGGTAGAGATGAGGTGGAGAGTTTGTGAGGGAGCGGGGGGTAGTTGATGTAGCACGGTTGATGAGAGCGAGATTAGAAGGTTTTCAGTCATAATTGACAGTGGTTCAGATACATCTTGTAGAGTGGGATCGACAACTGGTGGAGCTTAGAGCAGAGCGAGACTGACAGTTGGTTGAGGTCAGGGCAAAACAAGACCAACAGCTAGTTGAGGTCAGGGCAGAGCGAGATTCTCTTCAGCGGGAGGTTTTACACTAAACAAGCCAAGTAGCTTATTATGTTGTGGCATATAGCGTAGCAGTTCCTGTAGCATAGTAGGTTGTCCCATATTCTCAGTACATGGCACAATCTGAGGGAGCTCGGGCACCAAGGCAGGATGTCGGTCAGCAAGCTCCACCTCCTCCACCACCTAACGATGAGGGAGAGGCAAAGAGCTAGATTTTTTTATAGCTCTTAGATTTTGTTAGATACCACATTTTTTTGTAGCCCATACGATTCTTGCTCTGATGGGATATTGTATATGACAATTATATCACTTGTACTCTGAGATATTGATGATTATATATATGAGATCTTGATTTGATTCAATTGTACTTGTGTCGATTGATTTATGAGATGTTGTTCTATATGCTTTATTCTATATGTATGCATATTTGTTCAGTATGGATGTATGTAATGCAAATGAATATGAATGTTTGTTTTTGTTTCTTTTCATATGCAAATAAATGATTAAAATGAGTAATGAGTAATGCAAATTGTTTATTTTTCTATGCAATAATGTGAATGCAAATGAATATATAAATCTATATAAAATGCTTATGTATGCAACTAACATCTCAATACACAAGTACTCAATCGGAGAAATGATGAAAAAGAGGCCACTTAGCTTAGAAATGATGATACTTCAACCTCTCATTAAGAAGATAAAGAGATTATTGTTATTAGAAAACACTCAAAATGTAGAAAATGCAGAATGAATGCAACTTCAACTAGTCACTAGATTTGGAATGCTTAATTTTCATCACTGAGTGTTTACAAACATAGCAGGCAAAATAGAGTTCCTTCCTTTTCATGTGCAATATTAATTATCTTGTCCGCAATGACCCTTTTTTCGTTCATATCCTTGGATAGATTACACATGCATCTAGATTGCACATTTAAAGAAATTCCCTCAAAACAGACAAATAAATGATGCCAACCTCCCTGTAGCATACAAATAAGCGGAGTCAAGGTATGTGTGGCGATTTCACCTTGATGTGAAGGCTCTTATCACAGACACCCAGCTGATTAGATGTTTCTAGATCATCAGAATCATTCCTACAAGTAGAAAACAAAGAAAATATTATGGCCCCAATCCTTGCTCCTCTTAGTCAAGATAGACTTCCTCGAGTTACTTAGAGGGACTAATAATCAAAAACCAATATAAAAGACAGCACAGAGAGAAATATTTCATGCATATCTCAAATTGTTTAGTGATTGTTTTCAGTAATGTTGTTTTGCTTGTGTACTCGGTGATAAAACTCTTCAGTAGTTAGGAGATAGGTGACTGACTCAAATTGGACGACCGAGTATCACTGACAGAATGATGACTTGGTTGATATTGCTTAGGACACATAAATTTCTCAATCAATTACCCTAAGACCAGGACATTGATCAGTTTCAAGTCATGAGGGTTCTAAAAGAACTAGAATGTCAAAAAGTGACTAAAAGATATGTACAAGCGAAAGCAAAGATGCAGGAAAGCAGGAAATGCCAATGTTGCATTGATAGATGGAGCATTTGAGTACAAGAGGTGCTTGTTTGTCAGGTTTTCACCTGCTTGGCAAGGATTTTTTTATTTTTATTTTTCAGGACATTTTATGATTTTTATGACGTTTTTCAAGATTTTTTATTTGTACAGGTTGTTGGAGTAGAGAATACTAAGTAAAGAAATTTTTAAGTGGATGGTATTAATCAGTTCATGGAGTTGTTCTCCTTCCGATGTTGAGAGCTGATAGGCACCAGAGCCAAAGAATGCAGTAACGGTGTAGGGACCCAGCCAGTTGGGTTCAAACTTCCCTTTGTTGTCTTGAAACTATTGATTTTTAGGATTTTCTCTCATAACAAGGTCACCAACCTGAAATTATCATTGTCGAACCTTCTTTTTATATCCTTTAGACATTCTCTTTTGATACACTCTCAGATGATCAAACACCACCTGCCAACATTCATCTAGCAACTCAAGTTCTTGCAATCTAGATATTTTGTAGTCTTCATTAGTAACAAGACCTTTCAAAGAAACCCTCAAAGGAGGTATTTCCACCTCAATAGGTAAGACTTCTTCAGATCCATACACCAAATAAAAAGGTGTAGCCCCATTAGGAGTTCTAATACTTGTTCTATAAGCCCACAGTACAGGATTGAGCTACAGATGCCAATCCCTCCCAGATTTATTCACTGTTAGGTGTAAGATAGTCAGCAATTTTTTGTTAGATGCTTCTGCTTGTCCATTACCTTGAGGGTAATATACAGATGACCATTGTTGTTTGATTTTGAATTTCTCATAGAGCTCATCTAGATCTTTATTTTTGAATTGTCCTCCATTGTCAGTCACAATGGATGAAGGTATCCCATACCTGCAGATGATATAGTTAAGGATGAACAAAGCTACTTGTTTACCAATTTCTTTGATGAGCAAAACCACTTCTACCCACTTAGTGAAGTACTCAGTGCCAATTATGATAAACTTGTGTCCCTTGGATGATTCAGGATATATTTGACTAATGAGGTCAAAGGCCAATGTGTAATGAAGGGTATGAGATCCCTTGCTAGAGCATGTATGAGATTCCCATGTAGCTGACACTTCTCACAAGTTTTAGAAAACTTTATAGCGTCTTTCTCCATGTTTGGCTAGTAGTAGCCATCCCTTAGAAGTTTCCGAGCTAAAGTAAGACCATTCGAATGAGATCCACAAATACCTTCATGGACTTCTGATAATGCACATTGGGACTCTTCAGTTTCTAGACACCTAAGAAAAGTACTATCCAAACCTTACCTAAATAGGTCATTAGCGATGATGACATACTATGAAGCATTTTGGATTAGGTTCCTTTTCTCTTTACGGGTAAGATTTTCTGGGACAATTTGGTCTCATAAATAAGAGTAAATGTGGCTATAGCGAGATGAGTCATGTCCAATAATAGAACAGACCATCTAGGACTCAAGAGAATCATAGGCAAAGTAATGTAACTCTTCCACCAGGAATTCAAAGCAAAAATTAGATTCTTGTAACTCTGGTATGGATGCCAAGGTGGCCATAGCATTTGTTGCTCTATTTGCAGATCTAGGAATCTGTTGGAATGACACAAAAGTAAAATATTTCTTGAGATCATCCACCATTCTCTTATAAGGCATCAGTTTCTCATCTTGAGTCTGATATGTATCATTGATTTGATTGATGATTAGCTGAGAATCTTCATAGATGTGTAATTCCACAACCTTCCATTTGATAGCCAGCTTGATCCCGTTTACCAAAGCTTCATACTCTGCAATATTGTTTGTGCAAGGGAAAAGAATCTTATAAGCCTTTGGGATTGAATACTTTTGAGGAGCAATAAAAATTATTCCAGCATAGAAACCATTTTGAGTGAAAGACCCATCAAAGAACATCTTCCATGATTGTTGAGTAAGGTGCATTATTGATTCATCTAGGAATTCTATATGCAGAAGTTGAGTGTCTTCAAGTGGAGTATTAGTAAGTTGATCTGCAATTACCTATCCTTTGATGGCTTTACTTTCTACATATTCAATATCAAACTTTGTAATAACCATGACCCATTTAGCTAACCTTCCTGTAAGTGTTGCTTTGTTGAGAAGATATTTGAGTGGATCAATCTTAGCTACTAGCTTGATGGAATGTGCTATCATGTAGTGTCTCAATTTTTGTGATGCAAAGACTAATGCCAAGCATTCTTTTTCTATTATAGTATAGTTCATTTCATAAGACACCAATGTTCTACTAATATAATATATAGCTCTCTCTTTTTAATTTTCATCCTGTTGTGCCAGAAATGCCCCCAATGATGAATCAGTAGCTAATATGTATATGATCAATGGTTTACCTTGAATTGGTGGCATCCATATTGGTGGATTAGATAGGTATTCTTTAATTTTTTGAAAGTGTTGTTCACATTCATGATCCCAATTGTATGTTACTCCTTTCCTTAATACTTTTGTGAAGGGTTGAGCCTTATCTCCTAGCTAAGAAATAAAGCACCTGATTGACTGGAGATGTCCTTGTAAACTTCTCATTTGATTGATATTCTTTGGAGGTGGCATTTCCATTATAGCTTGGACCTTCTCAAGATCAACCTCAATTCCTTTCTTTAAAATGATGTAGCCAAGTAATTTCCCTGATGTCACTATGAATGCACACTTTTTAGGATTTAGTTGAAGCTTGAATTTTTCCATACTATCTAGTATAAGACCTAGCCCTTGAATATGTGTGGATCTCTTCATAGTCTTCACTAAAGTGTCATCAACATAATCTTCCATGTTCTTATACAACATATCATGAAAGATAGTTGTTACTTCTCTTTGGTAAGTTGCTCATGCATTCTTTAGCCCAAATGGCATGGCATTCCAACAGAAGGTTCCCCATGCACAGGTGAAAGTTGTATTTTCTTGATCTCCAGGAGCTATTTTGATATGAATATAATCAGAGAATCCATCCATTAGTGAGTACATCTCATATCCATCAGTCATGTCCACTATCATATCAATGTTAGGCAATGGAAAATCCTATTTTAGACATGCTTTGTTAAGATCCCCAAAGTCTGTGCAAACACTAATAGATTTGTCTTCCTTTGATATAAGATCTATGTTTGAAATCCATTTTGCGTAGTCTATTGCTCTGATAAATCCATCTTTTAGCAATTTTTCTAGCTCATCCTTGACTAGCAGTACCACATGAGGGTGCATCTTACAAAGTTTTTGCTTGACTGGTTTAACTCTTGGTGTAATAGAAATATGGTGCATGATAAGATTGGGATCTAGGCCTGGCATATCAGAGTATGTCCATGCAAAGTTGATCTTCTTCTCTAGAAAGAGATTAATGAAATCTTTTAACTCTTCTGCTGATAATGATTGAGCTAAGTGGATGATATGTAGTGTCTCTTGACTCCCAATATTTACTGGCTGAGTTGGTTCAATAAATATAGAAGACCTTTCCTAGAAATGACTTGGCAGTATATCAAGTATCTCACCTTCAGGTTCCTCAAAGAGGTTTTCACCCTTAGGTACGTCCTTTATTTTTTCTATTTTTTATTCTAACACCGCCACAATGTGGTTTTTGCCATCAGATCTTTTATTTTTCTTTTTTTGATTTTTGCGACTAAGATACTTGATATATGTTTTAGTCATGTTCTCACTTTGTTCGTTGGTGGAAGAGTCCATTGGTTCAATTGCATTAAGGTAGTAGGATAACGTATAGTCATTGGAAAAGATAGGTACATTCATAGGTTGGTTTTGGAGACTACAGTCAATTAGTTCAGGATGTACCAAGGATAACATTTGAGTAGGTTCGAGGGAGTTCACAGTATTGTCATCATAACTTCGGACCGACAAGTCGAGTTCTAGAAGACTACCTTGCGTAAATGTCTCGAGACCAAGAATAGTTACAACATGATCATTGAAGTGCACGTTAATATTTAGTTGACCCAATCCAATAAGCTTACTCGTAGCACCATTTTCTATGCCAGATTGGACTACATATCATGGTTCGATAGTAAAAAGATCAGTAGACAAATTCCTGACATCCGTGATAGAGGATTCAGAGTTTGATGTTGGATAGGTATTATCATCAATAGGACTATTGTCAAAGTCATCAGAGTCATAAGAGGAAGTTTCTGACTCTTCTTCAAGTGATTGAGTGAATGTATGTATAGTGTCAACACCTACATCTTTGATGCTGCAAGTTCCTTCATGATTTGGTTCATTTATCACTTGTATCTGATATACCTGTTGACATAATCTTGATGGTTATGTGAATTTTTGTTGTCTACTCCATTCAACTTCCTCTAGACTAATGACTGGTTCTATTTCTGTAGCTTCCAATTCTTCTTGTGTAGTTCCATACTTGAGTTGTTCTATCCTATTAGAGGGATAAATAGTAGGTGAAGAATTTTCTTGTGTCCTTCCTTCTTTCATCTTTTCTTCATAGTCTGCCTGTCTTTTAGTTTGATTTCTTCTATCTTTATTTGTAGTTTTAAGTGTATCAGCTCTTGTGTGTTATAGGTGATACCATTGGACTCTTCTAGAGTTTATGTACTAGATGTATCTGAGAGATGATCTGGACCCCATTCATACTCGTTCGAGTCAGTTTCTAAATCATCTACTTGTTGTCTACCAGTGTATGCAACAAGGATTTTCAGTGGTGCAAACAATTCTTTGATTCTTTCTACCTCTTCTCTCATATCCTCTGGGACTTCTATTCCTTGTAATGTTGTAGCCGATACCATTAGAATGTGAGTACTAATTGTTTCCTCTCTCTTGATTGATAATTCATTTTGGTTTTTTTCATACTCTTCTTGAGTCTGTTGAGTGTTTACTTCCTATGATAGTGAAGGCAGTGTCTTTTTCTTCCACTTAGACATAGAAGCATGTTTTGGTCTGATGTCTTTCCTAGATTATATCCTAGTCCAGCTTTGTCATTTTCAAAAAAAATTTATAGATGAATGGGTTTAATAATACCTTCTTGATTTTTGCCCAGAGGACCAGTACGTGAATATCTCATGCGTTGAATAATTTTATATCGTGGACTATATTGTGTCGGGAAAAATCTCACAATGTCTTACTTCTTTGTTTTCACTATCTTCTTTGAAAAGTCATTTAAGAACAACATCCTCTTCTATTTCATCTACAAGGGAAGTAGAGGATTGTACAAAGAGACTGTCATATATGACATTTGGAGCAGAATTATGTGGTTTCATAACCTCTGATGGTTTTTCTGACTGTCTTGGTGATGGAGGAAGTGAGATTAGTGAAAGTACTGGTTCTATCTTGTATCCATCCATGCAAGTATCTATGATTTTCAATTTCTTTTCTAAGTCCTTCATCAAGGTTTCTGAACTTTCAGTTGTAGAGGTTGCTCTATTATGAGGCACAAAGGTATTAGCACTCTTTGTCAATGTATTACAGGTGGAGTTTGTATCAACATGAATATTGACTTCAACCCCATTATATGGAAATTTTAAGCACTGATGATATGTAGATGGAACTGCCTTCATTTCATGAATCCATGGCCTGCCTAGTAAGATGTCGTATGACAGAGGAAGATCAAGCACCTGGAAAATAACATCTCTTTCTTCAGGTCCTACCTTGCTTGGTAATAGTACCAGACCTTTAGAGGTTCTTTCTTCTTCATCATAAGCTTTGATTGTTATTTTCTTAGCTGGATCAATGACTTTCTTAGAGAAGCCCAGTTGTGTAAGCAAATTATAGGTACAAATATTCAACCCAGTGCCTTCATCTATCAAAACACGTTTAACTAGGTGTTGATGGATCATAGCTTCAATGTGCAATGGTTGGTTATGTGGGTGATTCAACGAGTTGTCATCTTCTTCAGAGAAAGTAAGATAATAAGATGAAGTCAGGTGACCCACCATAGATTGAAACCGATCGATATCTAAATCTTTTGGTACATTAGTAGTGAGCAATGCTTTGTCTAGGATCTCTTTATGAGAAGAAGAGATTTTGAGCAATTCAAAGATGGACATTTGAGTATTTGTTCTTTTCAATTGTTCGACAATGCTATATCCAGGGGATGATGATGAAGTTAGTTGTTTAAAATTAGCAAATTTTGTATTTGTTTGTTTGTTTACCGAGGTTGGTAGGTTTGATGTTGTTTGAGCAGGATTTGAATAACTAGCTCCTTAGAGAGTGACTTTGTTTTGAGCGTGGGTCACAATATTTGCATTTTATGATTCATATTGTTTGTCTTTGATTATAATCACATTGCAATATTTAGGTTGAGAAGACTCAATCATGTTAATCACACTGTCATTGCTGGTATAGGTGTAATTAACTTTGGCACCTCCTTTTGTCTTTGAGGAATCACCTTGTTCATAAACAGGGAAGGGATCTTTATAAGGTTTGTGATTAGCATTAGTTGTGTGATTCCCAACAACAATTTTACTAGCGTCAATGAGATCTTGAATCTCATGCTTAAGCTTCATGCAATTGTTCATGTTGTGACCTTTGTTTCAATGGTATTCGCAATATTCATTTTCTCTCCACCATTTTGGTTTAACTTCTGGATCATATGGCCTAGAATTATTTGGTAAGGTTATCAGATCGTTTGCCAATAAATTTTTGAAAGTGGATTTATATGATTCCTCCAGAGGAGTGAATTCACGTTTAGGTTTTGAAAGCCAAGGTTTCTCTTTAAATCACTCTTTTATTTTCTTCGGAGGATTTTCTGTTGTGGTGTTGCTTTGAGCGCTTGCATGCCACTAGACAAGTTAAATATCGTGGATTTGGATTTTGCTTTAACAATGTTTACCACTCCATCATTAACAATGTTTTTGTTGCTGTCTTTGCCATATTTCCAATATTTGTTCTTTTCTTTGGAGCTAGAAGCTTGTTGTGTTTCTTTCCAAAGTGAGATTTCTCCTTTCTTTATAAGCACATCTTCCATTTTGAGGGCACTGTCTACCATTTTAACATACTGAGGGATATACTTGCATTTGGATATTGTATTTCAATTCAGGGATTAATTTGTTGATGAAGATATCCATCTTCTTAGAATTTGGAATAGGTCATGAATATCTAGAGAACATATTTCTCCATCGTTGGAGAAAAGTGAGAAAGGGCTCTCCTATTTTTTGTTTGGTATTACAAAGCTCTATCATAGTGACTGGGTGATGAATGTTATAAGATTAATGTTGTAGAAATAGTTGGATTAATTCTTCAAAAGTTTTTATTCCCATAGGTAGGCTTGAGAACCATTCCATAGATTGCCCCCCTAAACTTCTCGGGAAAAGGTGCATGAGAAATGTTTGGTCATGCAAGAACTCCATACATAAAGCACAAAATTATCTGATATGGTCTTGGAGATCTGAGTTACCATCATATTTGTCAAATTTTGGGATCTCCACTCATGAAGGAAATGGAGGCATGTAAATATTTTTATCAAATGGAAATGGGCATATTGTGTCTAGAGAATATTGTTTTGGTGATTTATCCTTGTTTTTTAGTTCTGTGATCTTAGTTCGTAACACTTGTAATTGCTTGTTTACCATTGCTAAGGGTGTCTCTTCCTCTTTAGTGATGAGGGCCTCAACATTATAACCAGTAGGAAGTTTAGCTCCTTGCTTTGCTAGTTCTAGAAAATAGTCTTCTTTTTCTCTAGCCATGATAACCTTCATCATTTTTTGGAAATCTTTATCTTTTTGACATTTATGTATATTAGTTTCTGGAGGTTAAAAGGCTTCAGATTCACTTGATGAGGAATCATTGTTGGTATCATGGATACTGAGATCATCATAAGTTTTGTGTTTAGCAGCTTCTCTTTCTTGTTTTTTTTTTAGATATGGTGGGAGACAAGGATTGATCATAAATTGGCATATCTGATGATGAAGGTTTATGAGTGAGAGGATCCTTTACGTAAAATGGATTATTTTGATATGAAAAGGATTGTCCTTTGCCCTCGGTAGCTTTCTTACAAGAACTTCTGGTTTGAAGACATTTTTATTGACTAATGTGACCTAAAGTTGTTTGTGATGCAAAAGTCAAGATCAAATTTGGAGCTAGTTGTTCGTTTAACATATCGATTGAGAGAAGCAACTAAGATTGAGTCTAATTTCAAGAAAGATCTATCCTATATAAGATGTTTATCTAGGTTACCTAGTTTGATTTAAGAGAAGTGACTACGAATCAGTCTAGTTTCAAGAACGATCTATCCTGTGTAAGACATTATCTAAGTAACTTAAGTTTGATAAATGGAGGAATGAACAAGCTGAAAGATGATTGACAAAATCATGCAACACCATGGTAGAAGTGCACTGTTTAAATTTTTTATGCTCAGAATGATGATAACAAGTTTTATGCTCATTGTGGACTATTTTAGGCAAGTTTGACTGTTCTAGACTGACAAAATCATAGATTCATATGATAGGTTTTACAAGACCAGATGATAGTTTAATAGCTTCAAGATGACATAAACAAAATTTCGTACGAGTTGTTGCCTATGTTCGCATGACAAATGGGTATACCTCAGATGACAAACTGATGAATGTAATGGTTTTTCGTACGACGCAGAATCAGAGACCTGACGATAATTCCCTAAGCAGGACAATAGTTTATCATATTTCGTACGATACAGAATTGAGGCTCGGATGACAAACTGTAAGACTTGATGAAATTTCATACAACAAAAGGTATATAGTAGGACGATAAATCAGAAGACTCATACGATAGTTTACTTGACAGAGACAAAATTTCTGATAGACCAAATTTTTTAGTGACTGATGACGACCAGTTTTGAGATGGACTGAGTTTTTGGACAACTAAGATAGACTAGTTTGCGACACGGACAGAGTTTCGACTAATGAGTTGTTTATTGTTTTCTCCAATTTTGGTATTTCAGTTTCAGTTTCAAGGATGAAAACACAGTAAAAATGCAATATGTATAATGACTCCAATCACAGCATGCTAACCCTATGGAAATTAGTGAGAGAAGAAAACATTTGCTTGCTGACTTAGGTACACACCCAATAGCTAATCAGAATACGGTCGTTGAGTCTCACGCAATGGATTCTCAATGTCATATTAGCTGACTCCAAAAGCTAATGGGGGCACGATATGGCAAGTATCTTTGGAGAGTTACTATCTCTCTTGCACAAAGATTATCCCCTTTTCTGAGGTGAACCGAGTAGCTTCTAAATTTAATTGGAACTAGTAAGGGATCAGTTCGGCGTGTCGAGGTATAAACTGAATTAAGAGGTCTCCCAGCCTTGAAAAGTAGGGTTTAATATACCCAAAGGTACAAAGGAGAGATATTCCTGAGCACTTCCATTGACTTGATTTTCATCAAAACACGTTTATTTTATAGTGGGTTGGAGTACTTGGTGTTTAGCCATTCCCACTTGGGTCATTCCCCTCTCACTGGCCCTAATGGCTTTCACCTTAAAGGCTCCTCGGGAGGGCAGGCCCGCTAAAGATATACAAATCTCAAACTTAGGAAAAAGCCTCAAGGGTCTAGATTTCTAATTGTCTATGCAGACAAGAGCATACTCTCCTACTTCTTAGAATTTTCTTAAAACATGAAAGACTGATTTATTCATTAACCAAATAGCAAGTTAGGTGCCTAAAAAATGAATTTAATGAATACACAATGTTTACTCGAATCTCCTCAGGCAACCTGCAAAGACAACGAATTAGTAGTCATATTGTCTTTGTTTGACAAGCATATTCTTCAACAAGCATTCTGCAAAAACTAATTAGGCTATCAAAATTTCTCAAAAAGACAAACAACAAGCTAGGGTCAGCATTAGTATGATAAAAATTGAATAAGAAAACCTAAAGAAAGAAATTTTCTTTTAACCCAAAACCAAAGAATACCGTACAATGATTCTCACCGAGTCATATGATAATTCATATGAGATCGCACGATATCTGCGGTTTTTCGTTTGGCACTGTGGGAAAACTCGTATGATATTTTGCAGTAACTGTATGGATGAAAATCTGAAAAAATAAGAAAAAGTTAGTCTTCGAGGCCAAAAGATGTAGTCTTTTGCCCCACGTTGGGTGTCAGAAATGTGTGTGTGAAAAAGTGAAATAAGTATCTGTAAGTTGTAAGACGCAACACTTCAATTAAGTCATTACATGTATGGTTAAATAGATATAAGCATGAATAATAAAATCATAACAAATCAACCAATTGGCTTCTTAAAGATGCGAGTATAGACTTGCTCTCAAATTTGTATAAGCAATACCAGTGACTAGACTACACCAAGACGAAGGATTTAATCTATATGATCATGATATTAAGCTAAATGGATGCAAGATTATGCTAGATGGATGAATAGTAAACTATATGAATTCAAGCAATCATAAAATATGCAAAAAGAAATTAAACTAAGATGCAATAATCTCAAAAAAGCAAGCACAATATCTTCAATGACTCCAGAGGAAAAACTATATAATAACAATAAATCTCTAGGGTGTTTTGAATGAGAGATGAAGGCTGAATTTATAGGGAATCATAAGAGAGATCAAGAGAAGACACAATTTAGGATAATTGAAATAATTAAGAAATCAGATTGAGTTAACCTTGAGATAAATTCCAATTATATTTGAACTGAAATGCATTCAGAAAATAAGTTTGAGTTTGCATTGGAGATCAAATTCAATTAATTCCATGCACTTGAGATAAAAATAGGTAATTCCATCCAATTCTTTGATTTAATCAAGAAAAGAGTCTTTTCAATGCAACTGAACTTCTTTTCTCAAAAGATTTGAGTTCCAATTTTAGAGAATGATAAATAATTCAATTTAATTGCTTTTCTGATTTCAAGTTCTCAATTTAGAAAAAAGAAATAATATCTCAAGTTTGATTTCTCTTTCAATTTAATTCTTTTATTTTATTTTCATTTTAACTCTTGCTTTGCATATTAATTCCTCTTTTGTAATAAATTAATTCCCTTTTTTATGATTAAATGGCAAATTTATTAATTAATTAAATATGCTAGGATATTTAATAAATTAAATAGGATAATTGATCAAAATGATTTTCTTGGAATGATTTAATTAATTAAATAAATATTTAATTAATATAGAATAATTCACTTGCCATGTGACATTTAATGATTGAAGAATTAATTAATTGTGTGCTCAAAGTTGATTTAATTTGCCTTTGGTTAGGATCTTGGTGATGTTGTTGAAATTAGGGGCCCATGGTTTAGATGACCAATTTTAGGGTATTACAATTATCATCTCCTAATTTTTTAATTTGGGGAAGTAATATCTTCCCTAATTTATAAAAATCAATATTTTTGGAAATAGCTCATATATCTTTATTTTAAATTCAAAATTGGGATATGCATATTCAAAAAGCAGCTTTTTTTATTTCCTCTACTTTTTATTCATCATCTTCATCCTTCCTTGAATGGCAGTTTTGTCATGCACTCAGTCAATTTTGTCCAATTAACCAAAAATCATTTTGATCTTACCTGTCTATCAAGTCTTGATTTTTTTTGTAAATTGGGACCTCGTTCTTCATTCAAATCATCTAGTTTTAAGTGGTGTTGCTCTGTTGAATGCATTTAGTAATCTAGACTTGAGCATCCTTACTCTATCAAATTATCTAGCCATCATCTAGATTTAAGCATTATCATTTTGTTGAATTCATTAGTAATTAGCAATTAGCATTTCTATCTTGTGTAATCATGTTCCTAGTAAACCTTGAATATCACATCCTTGCTTTCATTTCATATTTTCACCTACACAATGAGAGAAACATATCAGAATTAGAGATGAAAGGAAGAACAACAAAGCTTTAATATTGAAGAATCATGGAAACATTGGCTTGTATTTAATTCATGTTTTGTTTTATTAGTAACTTTTTATTGGTTATAATAGGAATGATTTGCATGTTATTTAAGTTTTTGATTAGCTTCAATCAATTTCATGAAATGGTTTGATTTTGTCAACCCAATTTTATCGATCTACATCTAGTGAACCCGACGTGAATTGCACATCTAATCTAACGTCTATGTGAGTTTCTAATTGCATGAAGGTGTTCGAGATTCAATTTTTCATTAAAAATTAAATTTTTCACCTTTCATATTCTCATAGACTAGTCTTGTGCACTTTGTAATAACCCACTTTACTTAACCCAACAAAATTTGACCACTTTTTTTTTGTTTACTTTAATCATTTGTGTTTGATTCAATCACATACTCTGGGCATCCACCCATTAGGATTAGGCATTCATCCATCCAAGATGAGCCTCTAACCATACGCGTTAGGCATCTATCCATACGGAGCAAAAGGTTTCATCTATCTAATACAGGATAGGCATCTACCCATACAGGGTAGGCATCTATCCAATTGGGATAGGAGGTGCTCTAGCCTGAGACTTAGACTCATCAGGACCATTCAGGTCCTGAGTCACTCACTAAGTACTACACTCCTCTAATAGGAGTGCATCAAGGTCGCCGTCCTTAGGAGAAACTAAAATAACATAATGCAAGCTTGAATTCTGCCTCAGAATTTGGCTTAAAGCCTCAAGAAGTCAAGCAAATCCATACGGGATTCCTTCTGAGTATGCATTGAATTACTTTTTCTTTTATTACACTTATCTTTCGAATTAGGATTCTTCGTGATCCTTCTTCTTACCAAAACCTAGACCCCATCCACGAATGCCTAAGTACTAGGGACAACTTCGTCCCTAGACTGTCTACATATCCATTTCAGCACGGGATCAAGGCGTAAAGTATGGAGTTCTATTTTCTAATCTATGGTTTGATGTAAACTGGTTAGTGGGTACACAACCCTTTCTAGGGTCAATGTCCCAGACAGTTTCTCTGTGGTTGCTACCCACGGTGGTAGCACTTAAGCAAAGGCTCAAGATGGCCTATTGCTTGTGGCCTAAAACAACTAGATCCTAATACCTATCATAAGCATCACCCTTGACCCAATTGTCAATCACCAATAACTCTTCAAGATTAAATCAATTTCATAAAAGCATTTCACTCAATCAACCCTAAAGGGGGTTTACTATGGTTTAACTCAGTGGATGTAAAATCATTTAAGGACAGACGTCGTTGATGCAACTATATTAAGCATTAAGTGCAATAGTTCAACATGACAACATTACCTGTAAGCATGACCTAGAGGCACCGTAAATACCAAATGCCACTAGGTTTTGGTTTTTTGACTTCCTTTATTTAGTTTTCTAACTAAGAAGCTATGAAAAACATCATGCTTGAAACAATTATGAAATGAATGTACTAAATTAGACATTACAAAGTTTAATTAATTGAAATAACTACCTCGATGGCATTCATGTACCACTTGATAAAAATACCATCCTTCTACAACTAAACTATTTAATATTTCAAACTTGAAATATAATTTACACAATAATGAAAATTACAAAACTCGTATATTGATAATTAAAAATGTGTAACTTGCATGGAGATGATGAAGACGTCAATAAATGCAATTAATGTATAAGTAATTCGCATGATGCAAGAATAGTGTAACTTACATGCAAGATTAAGCAATGTTTTATTCCTACCACCGGAATAATTAATTATAGAGTCACAGGTTCCAAAATAGCAATTAGCCTAGACATAGACAAATTTTGGATCAAATCATAATAATATAAATTAATTGCTTATAATGAATCTAAAATGCCAACTAAGTAACCCAATAAATCTCAAATAGATTGAGAGATTCCAATTATATACTTTAATTTACAATTACGCATTTACTACACAATGATCTCAATTATTTATAATTTTTTCTAAGTTTAATTTACTAACCTAAAATTTATACTAGAGAAAATATTAACAATTTCTAAATTGCAAATTATATATATATTAAAAAAATCTAAATAAAAAAATAAAAAATAAAAAAATTTGTCTTTAAGAGTTAATGGAGAGTGGGGGCCATGGGTCCCATCACCCCTATGGACTTGTAGGTGCAGGCCCGCAGAGATGAGGGGACACCATGGGCCCCTCCACTCACCCTACAGCCATTGCCATAACAGTGAGCGCGGGGGTAGTGGAGGGTACCACTTTCCCAGCAGTTACATTAACTCCGCCTCCCCCTGCACATTGCCCGGTAATTATTTCATGCAAAAAGACTTTACAACTTACTTTATCTTATTTATTTATTATCATTTTTTTTTGTATAAATTAATAATATATATATATATGGTTTTTATTCTAGTTTATTTAATGATATCAGAGGGATATATATATATATATATATATATATGTTATTATAAAAATAAGAATAAGAATTTATTCACAGGCATGGAAGATAATAGAGGAAATTTATTTCAGATGATCTCACAGGAGCCCAAAGGAAATACATTGTGCTTGAATTTGAGGCAGCAATACAACAGAGAACTAAATTTCCTCAGAGATAGGTACATGTATAAATTTTGATTTCACAGAGATCATATTCAACAAATTTGTCTTATGTTGAGATAATAAAATTTTTGATGAGATTTCCAGGAAATTGATATTCACAGAGAGATATTTCTGAAAATAAATAAATAACAAGATAATATTTTCCATAGGGATTTTATACAACAACATTGGGAAGAAATCATATTTGATATACTATTTCACATAGCGAGATTCCTAAATACAAATGATTATATGCATAGAGAAGGAAATTATTTACAGAGATAAAAGAATCTGAGTTTTTTTCAAAAAAAAAGAATAGAGATGTTGAAAAGGATGATTTATTTTCTTTTTTTTTTAATTCAAGATCTTCTCTAGATTTCAAAAAAAAAGAACAAAAAAAAAAAAAAATCTGATTTCTTTCTTGTAAATAGATTAACAAATAAAAGAGAAATCGGCATTTGCATTTTTTAAAAAGAATAAACTTTTATCAATGCATTTCTTTAATGGAAAAAAAAAAATAGATTATCCTTTCTAATTAATCTATCTAACAATTTTCCTTCAGAAAGTTGTGTTCAACTAATATAAAAATTTACATAAAGAAATATCAAATACAAAAAGAGAGGGAACTTGGAGAAGCCTTGAATCCTCTCCAAATCTTCAAGCCTAGCCTTCCTTGATCCTTCCTTGCAAGCTTGGAAAATTCTTCAAAACAAACTTAACTATTCTCCAAAAATGAAAAATATGACTACTAAAAGAAAAAACTATTTGAGAAAACTTTCTTCAAAGCATAACCAACTCCCTCTTTTGAAAACTTGCATACAATATATAGGAAAAATCCCTTAATTCCACTATCTAGAGAAATTAATTAAGAATGAGATTCTTTTTCCAATATTGGACCCATGCAAAATTGATTAATATCCTAGTGGGGGAGTTACATGCAAGGTATTAAAGAATGAAGATTCCTCTAGAAGCTTCTAATTTCTCCTACAACATGTGCCATAATTGGGAATGGGAAAAAGAATAAATAAATAATGCCTATTTAAATTATATTCTCCAAGTGTGTATGTGGGTCCATTATTTAATCTTTTATAATATTTATTCAATCATTTTCAATAGCTCAACCCAAAAAAATATAATAGAATTGTATCAAATCAAAAGTGATAAAGGAGGGTTGTGACATACTCCCCCCCTTAATTTGTGGATCGTCTCGATGCACTTATTGAGTGTATCCAAAAGAGTCTATAGTTCATGATTAGTTTAAAACAAAAAGGGAAACAACTGTTGCATTTCCCTAGTATCTTCCCACGTGGCATTCTTTTCATCATACTGATTCCATTGTATTTTGCATTGATCAACCTCTCTGTTGCGCAATTAACACTGGCACCTCTCCAAGATTCTGAATGGCTCTATCATTATTCTTGGACCTGTAAAGCATCCCAATTCAAAATATGTTTCTCATCGGGTACATACTTTTTAAGAAGAGATACATGGAAGACATCATGGATTTGGCTCAACTGGGGAGGTAAGGCTAACCGGTATGCAACTGGATTAATCCTTTCCAATATTTCAAAAGGTCCAACATAACGAGGTGCAAGCTTGGTCTTTTTCCCAAACCTTATGGAACTCTTGTGTGGCCTAACCCTTAGGAATACTTTCTCTCCCACCTCAAACTCCCTTGGTGTCCTGTTCTTATCTGCATAACTTTTCTGCCTATTTGAGGCTTCTTTCAATCTTTGCCTAATTTCCTTAGTTTTCCTTTCCATTTCCTTCAACATATCTGGTCCAACAATTACTCTATCTTCAAGACTATCCCAACTCAAAGGTGTTCGACATGGCCTACCATACAATTCTTTGAAAGGTGTCATTCCCAAAGATGTTTGATATGTATTATTGTAAGAAAACTCTACCAGAGGTAGGTAATCTTCCCATTTCTTCTATTGGTCCATGCAGTACATGCGAAGTAGGTCTTCCAAAATCTGATTTGTCCTCTCTGTTTGACCGTCAATTTCAGGATGGTATGCAGTACTAAAATTTAGTTCACTTCCTAGAGCTGATTGAAGAGTTTTCCAAAACCTTGAAGTGAATCTAGCATCTCTATCTGATATGATTTTCTATGGCATTCCATGCAACCTAAATATTTCCTTAACAAAGCGCCTTGCCAAGGTAGGTGCATCATCCATCAGATTCCCTAGTATAAAGTATGCCAACTTAGTGAGTTTGTCAATTACCACCATTATTGTATCATGCCTAGAAGGTGACATGGGCAACCCTTGCACAAAATCCATGCTAATAACTTGCCACTTGTGTTGAGGTACATCATGTAACTGTAATAATCCAACTCGATGTCTATGTTTTGTCTTTACTCTTTGACACTCCAAACATTTAGCCACATACTTGACTATGTCATTCTCCATCTCTTGCCAAAAGTATAACTTCTTTAGATCTACATAAAGTTTGTTAAGCCTTGGGTGCCCTGAGTAAGGGGCATTATGAGCCTCCAACAAGACTACTTCCATTAAGTCTCTTGAAATAGGAATATAGATTCTATTTTTGTATCTGAGCAACCCATCTTCATCTAATGTATACCCTTCGACCTTAGGATTGGTTGGATCGTATTCTAAAGTCAATTTGACTTGCTCATACCATGGGTCATGTCCCTTCTCATCCATTAATTACCTTTTGAAAGAAGTTTTGAATGTTGTTATAGTCATCAAGTGTCTCCTCCTACTTAAAGCATCTGCCACCCTATTTTACTTCCCCTTAATATATTCAATTTCAAAATCATATTCACTTAGAAACTCTAGCCACCTTCTTTATCTAGCATTTAAGTGGGGTTGGGTAAAGATGTACGTTAGTCCTTGGTTATCTGACTTTAACTCAAAGGGCTTCCCTAGTAAGAAGTGTCTCCATTTCTATAGGGCATGCACAATCATTGCTAACTCTAAGTCATGGGGTGCATAATTAACTTCATGAGTCTTCAGCTTCCTGGATTCATAAGCTACTACCCCTTCATCTTGGACAAGTACTCCTCCTAAATCTTCGATAGAAGCATCAGTTACAACTGTGAAGTGTCCATTCGGATCTGGTACTTTTAGAATGGGTGTTGAAGTTAGTTTCCCCTTCAAAATTTGAAATGCCTTATCACTTTGCTCTGTCCACACAAACCTTTTACCCTTCCTCTGTAATGAGGTGATGGGGTTTGCTATCTTAGAGAATCCTTCCACAAACCTCCTATAGTACCTTGTTAGCCCCATAAAGCTTCTTACCTCTAAAACTTTTTTAGGGATTGGCCATTCTACTATTGCCTTTATCTTATTTGGATCAACTACTATTCCTTCCTTTGATATTATATGCCCAAGGTAGTGAATCTTTTCCTCAAAGAAGGCACATTTTGACAATTTCCCATATAACTTATGTTCCCTCAATCTTTGCAAAACTATTTGTAGGTGAACTAAATCTTCCTCCTCATTCCTAGAGTAAATCAAGATGTCATCTAGAAATACCAAAACAAATTTGTCCAAGTTGTCATGGAGTACACTATTCATTAGGTTCATAAATGCAGCTAGGGCATTGGTTACACCAAAAGGAACTACTGTGAATTCATAATGCCCATATCTAGTCCTAAAAGTTGTCTTCGGAATGTCCTCCTCCTTAATTCTAAGTTGATGATATCCTGATCAGAGGTCTATCTTCCAGAAAAATGTTGCTCCTTTCATTTGGTCAAAAAGATCCTCTATTCGAGGTAAGGGATACCATTCTTTATTGTGACCTTGTTCAACATCCTATAGTCAATGCATAGTCTTAAGGTTCCATCCTTCTTCTTAATGAATAAGACTAGTGCTCCCCATGGTGACACACTTGGCCTTATTAATCCCCTAGCTAAGAGTTCCTCTAATTGCATTTTGAGCTCTTGTAATTCAGTTGTGTTCATTCGGTAAGGTGCCCTTGATACTAGTTCAACTCCCAGTAAAAAGTCAAACTTCCTTTTATGGGGTAAGCCGAGTAATTATTCTGGAAATACATCCTTGAATTATCGTAAGAAAGGGGTATTTTCAAAGGTTGGGGTATTTTCCTCTTTTCCTTCATCAATTTCAACCATATAGATTAGGCCTCCTCTTCTTCTTTCCTTCTTTAATTGCATGGCTGATATGGTTTCTATATTAATGGGGTTAAACTTTCCTTGGATTTTGACCCTTTTCCCCCCATCATCCAAACATTCAACAAATTTTTTATAGCAATCTACATTATCTTGATGATCTGTTAACCAACTCAATCCAATAATTACATCATATAATCCTAGGGGTGCCACATAGAGATCTACCCTTGTTTCAAACTCAAGAAATTGTACCCTTGCCCTCGGCAAACACTTAGTTACTTCCCTAGTTGCCTTATCCCCATATTGAACCATCTATGATGACTCCATTTGATTAACTTTTAATGTATATTTTCTTACTAATTGAGGTGAGATGAAATATTCATATGACCCAGTGTTAATTAGAATTGAAATTGGTTGTTCAAATAGTGTACCTGCAGTTTCCATGGGAACATTTTGGAATCTTGCTCTTCGATTCCTAACTCTTGCATGAATCCTTTGTTGGGGCCCTTGTTTTGGTTGATTGGCCCTAATCTAACCTTGCATCCTAGGACATTCTCTAGCAAAAATAGTTTCCCCCACACATAAAGCATCCACCTGGAGGACCCCTCCTGCCTTGATTCCTAGGGGGATCATTCCTTGTTTCATTGGCCCTGGGTGGATAAGTTAACTTGTTCTGGTGGTCATTACCCCTCTTATTATTGCCCCTATTATTATTATTATTTTCATTCCTTTGATATTGATTAGGGGGTGGCCTTCTTTCGGAAGAATTATTCCTTTGACTTTTGTTGAAGTTAGTGTTCCCCTTGAATTCCTACTTCCTTTTAAAAGAGTGGTTCCCATTATAGTTTTGCCTTGCTATTGTTAGGGCTTGAATCTTTCTCTCCTTCCTTAGGGACTTTTCAAGTACTTCGTTCATGTTTTTGGGTCCATGCATGTCGACCTCTGCCCCTATGTTGGTATTTAGTCCCAAAATGAACTTCCTCGCTTGGCCTTCTTCATCTTTCTGGTACATAGGTACGTAATTAAGCAATTTGGTGAGCTTATCCCAATATTGTTGGACTGATAGGGGCCCTTGACATAGATTATGGAGCTCCTTCACCTTCTCATCAAAGAACAATTGAGGGAGCCACCTTTTTCGGAAGTGGTGAACAAATTGATCCCATGTGATCGTATCCCTGCTATACCCATTTTGCTCCTTGGTGTTGGTCCACCAACTAGCTACCTCCCCTGTGAGTTGATAGGAACCCCATAAGGCCTTGGTTGTTTCACTAAAATCTCTTAGTTCAAAATACTTTTCCATTTCATTTAACCAATTCTCATCTCCTTCACCAATTTGCCTCCCATCGAACTTAGGGGGGGTGATTTTCTTCAAATCCTTAGAGAGTTCCACTATGTTATTTTCTTTTCTATTTCCCATCATATTCCTCTGATTGCTACCAGGGTTCCCATTTTTAGTTCCACTTCAATTTTCAATGTCATTCTTCCTTGCCCTAAGGTCCTGCATTGATTGTTCCAAGAAGTTGATTTTATCCCTTTGTTCGGTTAGCAGGTTGATTATAGCCTCGACCCCATCTTTATTATTCCCTGGGTTATTTTGATCCCCTTCATGGTCTTCCTAATGGTTTTCTTCATGGTTTTCTTCATGATTTTCCTCATGGTTAGCTTCCCTTTGTCTCCTCTTCCTCTTCCTCTTCCTCTTCCTCTTCCTCTAGCCATTCTAGGGTTTTACCTGAAAATTAAATTATGTAGTTAGTTCTTGATCAATCAAGAGGTCTAACAATCAAATTTTTCTTAATTAAAATGCTTAAAAGGAACCACAACTTGCACATAGCTTAATTGGGTGGTTAATTTACCCTTTCATTTCCAATTTACAACTTGCACATAACTTAATTATGTGGTTAATTTAACCTTTCAACTCCAGCTTACAACTTGCACATAGCTTAACTAGGTGGTTAATTTAACCTTTCAATTCCAGTTTACAACTTGCACATAGCTTTAATTAGGTGATCAATTTACCCTTTCAATTTCAATTATAGTCTCACATAGCTTAACTAGGAAGGTTGAAGAATCACAAAGTTTACATTTTGTCTCGCAAGGTTGTAAAAATCAATTCCCATTTAGTCTAATTAGGACATCATCCTACATTTAGACATCAATTTGTTTAAATTTGGAAAATGATTCAAGATGGTTCTCTCTAGTTAGGACAAGCCTCCTATGCTTTATCCCAACCTAGGCTTCCAAGATGAACAAGAAGATATTACCTCTTAGTTAAATACCCTTGCTTGGAACACAAAAACTAGCTTTGCAGAGTACATTCATACAAACTTTGTCTTAGATGGAGAGGAAGAAAGAGCACAACTTATTGAAGAAGCCCTACACAGAGAACAAGAACAACAATGACATTGAGAACAATAACAATGACAAGCTCTTAAAGTAACTCTTGCACCTCCCCGATAAAATTTACACTTTCTTTTTCTTCAATTTCAATCATTTTATATTCAACTTAGGGTTTTGTAATATCAATTTGTAAAATTGACTTCAAATTGATCTTTGTTTTGTAGGTGGAGGCTAGAGTTGCATAGTTGGATCATCCTACTATATAGTTTTAGCCTTTTTTTTAATAGTTGTCACCTTTTGCTACATAGTTGTAGCATCCTACTATGCAGTTGACCCTTTGTACCTACGCAGTTGATAGGTATAATAAATTTTCAAATCAAGGCTTTTGAATTGATTTTAAAGAGTCTTCAATTCTATCTAGTATCAAGATTTTTGTGCTATTGATTCATTTATGTAGCATTTTGTCATCTATGGGGCAAAGAACAAAAAAATCAAACTACTAACATGTTTGGTGTAGGATGATAGTGAAAGATTCATAACCCAAACAATTTTTTGTGTTTTATTTTTCATTAGCTTATCTCTTAACAAATTTGTTGAATGGGAATGAATGCATGTCCTCCATGTTTTGAGCACTTTCTGATTTTGTAGGGTGGACCCACTATTGCATCAACTATACTCTCCCATCACCTTCAGGATCTTGAGTGAAAGAGAAAAGTGACAACAACACCCATTTTATTTTATTAGAGAAATTTTTTGTAGGGAAATCATCACCTCATAAGGTATTTCAAAATTGGAATAGCTTTGGGGATTTCATCACTTCTTAGTGATTTTTGAGCGATATCTCTCTTTGGGCCGCTATATAAAAGGCTTTTCCAAGGGGTCCATATGACTAGAGTGCATCCTATATCGAGGGTTATCCCTATAGGGTCATCAGAGCTTTAAGTAGCTTTCTTTGAGAATTCATATTGTACTCAAATAATTACAATGAACCATTGCTTTTAGAAATCCCAAATCCCATCTTCACTAATTTAGGGAGTGTGGATCATACCCCAAAGTTAACCCTTCATTGTATCCTTTAAAGTGAGGTATCAAATTCCTTGGTTCATAAGGTTTTCAAACCTTTGGGGAATTAGATCGGGTGTACCCATGTCATGGTGGGGGAACCAGTGTCACCAAATCTCTACATATCCATTTTGTTTGAGATACTATTTTTAAAGAGAAGGTCCTCAATTGAATAGTATCCTCATTCCATCCTAGGTTTCACATGCTTCCAAGTGCTTTATTTGTTAAAATTAGTATTCAAAAAATCTGGGCTAATCTAGGCCCCTTTCAGTCATAACTCTTGCTTTCAGAGTCAAGCATTCAAACAACCATTTATGTATACTATTTCTTTTGTGACTATTCATGTTAAAAATTTCCATTTCACAAAATTGAAACTTGTTAGAAACTTCAATGTTCCAAAAAATCAAAACTTGTCCAATAAACTTTAAACATTCCAAATATCAAAATTTGTCCAACAACTTCAAACATTGAAAAACACAAAAATAGTGTCAAAACATTACAACTTCACATGGGAAATCTAAATTGTCTCAACCTTGCATAGGGTCCATCTTAAATTTGCATATTTGTCATAGCCATAAGCCTAGGCTCATTTTCCATATCATTGTCATTATCCCTTAGTTCATTTTCATGTCCACATAATTTTTATTATCCTTAGTTTAAGGTTCATTTCCAAATCATTGTCACCTCCCTAGGTTTTAGGGTAATCTTCACATTACATCAAAATCATCATGGCTTTGCATAGTCATAATCCCTCTTCCATTTAGGTTTATCTTTTCCATTTTCCAAAAATTATTTTTCCTAAGTCACAAGCTCATTATCCTCTTATCTTATATCATCTTACATCATCAAAAATTGCACACCCTTAATTAGGGGTGTCCAATTTCACGCTTAGGTTAGCACCCGCCTTAGTGTGTTGCATTTTTCATTTTAAAATTTCTTTAAGCATTTAATTATTAATTTAATTAAATCTAAAATCATCTATTATCATTCCACACATTATAAAATTGGGCCCCTCACCCTAAGTGTGATCCTTTTTATTTTTATCTTCTTTAATTAATTAATTAAACCCTAATAAAGTCTTATTTCGACCTTCAAGGCTCATTTTTTCATATCTAAACACCTTGGATTGATACACCAAGCTAGATTTGACTTTGTAATCACAATATTTTGCATCCCTAGAAATTTGGAAAAACC
Organism: Cryptomeria japonica; assembly: GCF_030272615.1. Lineage (NCBI taxonomy): Eukaryota > Viridiplantae > Streptophyta > Pinopsida > Cupressales > Cupressaceae > Cryptomeria > Cryptomeria japonica. The sequence goes on along the minus strand of NC_081405.1, from coordinate 265,617,657 downwards.
TAAAACACACTAAACCTAAAGATGGATCTTAATTTGGTGGTATTATAATGTTCAAATCTCACTTGGTGTGAAATTTAATCAATTCTAGGTCGCCCAATGATCAAAATTAAAGTTAGGGTTTCATATATATAACATTTTCTTTCCTCATTTGAAGGATACATTCCCTAGAAATTGAAGTAGACCTCTTATGAAGTGAAACTGGAAGTTTTATGTGGAGTCTAAAATAAGAAAATTCATCATTCATCAAGTCTTCATCAACCTCTTTCTTTACCAATAGAATCTTGGAAGATGTTGAAGAATAATAAGGAAATCACTAATTGTTGATTGGTTTGTACCTCTCCCTTAGGGTTTGGTACGGTTTCATGTTATTTTCATATCTCTATGTGAGTTTTCAGATCTACATATCATTCATTTTTATATTTTTATTATTTCTTTAGATCCATATTTTTATATTTGTATTATTTCTTTAGATCCATATGGCATTTGTGATTTGAAACATTTACATTATGTTCATTTAGGGGTTTTACTCCAAACATAGGGTAGAGTTCTCTATTTTTGCATTTTAACTCATTAGGATCTTACAAACACATGAGATTCTAGGGAACGCACACTTTTCAATACTTTATTGGTTATTTATGGAGGTGGAAATGACTAAAACAAGGGGTTTGACTAAGGCAAAACCCTATATATCTACCTACACACCATTTTTTAGATTGTAGGTGCAGGTACAAGTTTTCAACGAAGATAAAAAATTTTGGGAAGTTAGAATCAACATGCACAAATCCTGGTCTAGAAGTAGGACCTAGACCTCTAGGACTAGAGCACCCAGTTCATTGGTCCTAGACTAGAGAATATAGCGCCCTAGTCCTCTGCATTTGGTGATAGTTTTTGGCAGTTCACATCTCAGGTGCTTCAATTTGTAGACCCTCAATTTTTGTCTCAGTCCAGGAACAAGGACCAAAGCGCCCAACACCTTGGTCTGGCTCATTCAGACTCAGATTTCAGTGACAGGTGCACATCAGAATTCAATTCTTACAATTATAATCTATGTCTTAGTTTCATTTTTGTATGTCTTTGATATTGTTGTTAACATAGTTTCTTTCATACATTTCCTTAGCTTAGCTTGTCATTACTTTTCATTTGTCTCATTTCCCTTTCATATCAACAAAGGAATACAAACCCTACAAGTATTCCTTGACTCTATTTCAAGAAGAAGTCAAATTGAATCACTTCCTTGGGCTCTTTCGTATTCCAATGTATGAATGATAGCAGGATTAGTTCTTAGTTTACCCCATTCTATTTTCACCCAACACATTTTGGTGAGCCCAACCTTATTACATTTGCATTTTCTAATTAGATCTAGTAATTACATGATTTCTTTTAATCAAAAACATAAATATCTCAAAAAAATGTTATATGCATTGTGTGTTTTTAAGTTTTATATGCACTTTTTGTTTCAAAAATGTCAAATCTCTATTTGAAATATTTTTAGTCATATGATGATGCATTTTCTTATGATGATTATATGTTTAGTAAGGAATAATTTTATGAGGATATTGATGAGTTTATTTATCCCAAACCTTCTAAACCAAGATTTTACCAAAAACTAATCAACATAGTTACTATGTCATTTCATAGTGATGATGGAAATAAGTTGAATGACTCTTCCCATGAAGTCATTCCTATTAAGTCATCCTCTAAATATAGTAACATGATGGTTTATAACAATCCCCTCAATGATTATTTGTCACCTTTTGAATCCAAACACAAATGATTTAGTATTCATCACCATGCTATGTTGGATGATGCTCTTAATGATTTCATGTCTATTACAACTTCTTTAAACATTGATCACACATCTAAGTGATTGATTAATATGCTAAATGTGAATGAGCATAATTTTCAAACACCTCTTAATAAACTTGTTATTGTGGTTAAAGGTGCTTTTCCTTACCCAAATTCACAACCTCTTAACAAGCCTCTCTTTGTGGTTCAAGGTGGTTATAGTAATGTTGCCTTTTGTGCCCCTAATAAACTAGTTATTATTGTGCAAGGAGGATATCCCACTAAGAGTCCTTATGAGTATGCTAAGCATGTTACCTAGGAGAGTTATAATTTGGTTTCTCAAACATATAATACATGAAATAATAGGCAACCTAATCCTCCCCCAGTTATCCCTTCTTCACTTCCTACTTCTCAATCTTTTCTTCCATAAGCACCTCATAACTCACAAACTCTTGGAAAGGAGCATGACCTTATCGAACAACTTAAAGCTACCCCTACCAAAATATCCCTTTGGTATTGAATTTAATTTAATTCAAACTTCATCCATGCATCATGGAATTTTATAAAATTCTTTAAAGACTTTAGATGTCCCACCTATAGTGGCACCTAATAATGTGGCTTCTTTGATTGACTCCATGACCACACTTAAAGCTCAAATTGTATTCACACAAGATGAGTTACCCTCCCATGAGGTTAAACACCAATATGATCCTCTCATGATCATTTTCCTTATTAGTGTTAATGGTTATAATATGAACACTTGTTGATAATGGCTCTGGCCTTAACGTTTGTAGCATTAGTTTGTTACATAAGATCAAGGTGGATACTTCTTGTATTAAACTAGAATCTCTTACTATTCATGGCTTTGATAATGTGGCTAGATCTTCTTTAGGTACTATAACCTTGTCTATCAAGGTAGGACCTATTATTTTACCTACACCTATCCATGTCATGCCCGATGCTCTCACCTAATTTTTTTATTATGACGACCTTTGATTCATTGTATGCAAGTTGTTCCTTCAACTTTGCATAGGCAAATTAAGTTCATTTATAATAATAAGATGTATACCTTTTTTTTATACCAATTTACAAGCTTGTTTGCAAAACTCACCTTCTAAGGCTTCTTCAACTACTTATGATTCTCCTTCCAATACTCCTACATCTCCAAGTATTCCTGATTCTTCTTCAACTCAAACTGAATCTCCAAGTTCTCCTGAAGATACTTCTTCACTGAAAGAAGTGCTCTTAGGTGATGATTGCAGGTCTCTAGACTTTACACCTTCTTTTGTAGACAAATGTAATATGATGGTATGATGAATCAATAAGGATCTAGTCAACTACTGAGAGGGGGGGTGAATCAGTAGATAGAAAACTAACATAAACTTTTCACCAAAAAAAACAACCTCTAAAGTCCAACTCAGAACTAATTGGTTCAAACATTGAACTAACAAATGCAATATCACTGTCAAGTAAACCAGATGACTGTCATAACGGAATAACAGTAAAACAACTCTGAAACTCTCAAAACCTTTTAACCAAAACATTCAAATACTTTACTAACAAAAGTAAAAGGTCATTTCAGATTGTTTTCGGTCATCATATCATATCTAAGTGGATTTAGTTGTTAAGCAAATTAACCATATCAAACATAACCACAAAAACATTCACCACTTGACACAATTATTTTGATGTGGAAACCCAAATGGGAAAAACCATGATGGGGATGAATACCCACAAGTATTCTAAACTCTTCTGAAGTTCGCCCTGTTAGGAGCCAAGCCTGTTAAAGCTTTACAATAAGTCATGTTAAGAACAGATCCTATTAGGGACCACTCAGTTAAGGGATTGACAATAATGCCCTATTAGAAGCAATACCCTATTAGGAGTAATCTCGATAGAGGATTTGAAATCAAAGATAATGGATCACTTGCTTAGAGGATTTAGATAACACTAAGCTTGTTAGATATTACTTGGTTAATGGATTTGACTGTTGTAATTATTAGATAACAATAGAGGTTTGTTGATCTGGTGAATAGCACTATTCTACTTGATCATATCCTTTTCATGCTCCTATCTTCCTTTACACATACTGTAAATACATCATCTGGTTCAGCAACCAATCAATCTTACATTCAACCAAAATTGCCAATACTATAACAAAACAACTCATCGACCTTATAAACAAAACAATAGGTTGGTAACACATCACAAACCTAAGATCTCATAGAGATTACAAACAAATTGGTTCAAGTATGATCGTTGGATTATATATCAATCATTGCACATCATTCAAGACAATCTCAACCGCTCCTTGATCACCACTTCATCAAACTCTGTAACTCATCACGCGGTTTCCATTACATGCAATGAACTTTTTTATTCCCAAGATAAAACCGTTATCTCTACGTGCCAAAAACCATTTGAAACTCTTCACATACAACATGCATATGTGGCATAATCATTACCACTCATCATTTGATCATAAACCAATACAACTGATTCGCCAAGCTCCATTGGTTAGGGTTTATCATATCAACAGGTAGGGTTTACCAGTTGATCTCACTTCTTCTCTAGTAATATCGGTTTCCTTCACAAGCTCACCTACCGGTTGCATTTCCCTTCACTAGCTCTCCTACCGGTTGCAAAACAACATTATTACAACATCATTACTGGTTATAATTGACATCAATAAAAACATAAAAGTTCATCAATGCAATCTTCATGCAAATGCCAACATAATGTCCCTCCAAGAGAACCTAAGATTGAAAAGGAAAAAGATTTAGATGAACCTAAAAAGAAACCCACTTTGTCTTAACAACTCAATAACAACTTTGTGGCTACTTCTAAATCTAAACATTCTTCTACCCCCTTCTACTTCAACTAATGATAACATTAAAACATATGAGGCCCAACCTTCCCTTAAAGAAATGGTTTCTCTTTATGGTCTTGGTTTTTACATCTTAGCTAAGATTGGATATAACAACAATGGTTGTGGTGCGCATGAACAAGGGATAAAGGTTCCTTTAGAGAATAACTTTCAAGAAACATATTTTACCCTCAGATATCATCCCTTCAAATCCACCAAAGCCTCTATGAGACCATCCCTTAATGATAATGTCATCTTCTCCTCTAATTCACTTTCATTAATACATCCTCAATACATTGACAATAATTCTAATCAACCTTCCCAAGATGAATTCTCTACTAATGATTCATTGGCTAAGTTTTTAGGAGCTTATGACAATCTTCCTCGATATCATCATAATTATGGATTTCCTTATTGTTTAAATGTTGAGGCATACTTTGGGAAAGACAGTGAATTAGATAATGATAAAGATGAGAAGATACATAAATTTCATCAACCAATGGATGTTCCCCAACAAAGTAATCTTCTTTTGAGTGATACAGTTGATGTTAAGATGGATCCTTATAATGAAGAAAAGATCATAAATATCGAGAAGTGTTTAACTAATGAGGAATAGAAAAAATATTCTCTTATTACATGAATTCTCTAAAATATTTTCTTGGATTTATTTTGATATGCCTGGCATAATTGATCCTAAAATTGTCACTCATAATATTGTATTGATCCTTGATACTAAACCTGTGATGCAAAAAATTAGAAAAATGAATCCCAAAATAGCTTTGCTTGTTAAAGCTGAAATTGAAAAACTTCTAGATGCTAGCTTTATTCATCTATTGATTATTCTCCTTGTATTTTAAATATGTTGTCATTGCCAAACCTGATAATAAGATTATGATGTGTACTAATTTTTGAGATCTCAATATGAATTCTTTGAAAGATGATTTTTCACTTCCAAACATTGATATGATAGTAGACTCTACCATTGGTCATGCCTTGTTATCCTTTATGGATGGTTTCTCAGGATATAATAAAATATTTATTAATCCTTGTGATCAATTTGAAACTTCTTTTACTACTCCTTGGGGTACATTTTGTTGGTTTATGATGCCTTTTGGGTTAAAAAATGCTAGTGCTACCTACCAACATGCTATGACTCTTATAGTGTCCTAAATTGTACCCGGTGCATTTATGACACCTGTGCATGATGCCTAAGGCACTTATGACGACCCTATAATTAAAATTGTAACATTTTGTCATCGTAGGACCTTCATTCCAAGGATCATTGCTTAGCCTTGCCAACCCTTTGGGGCCTATTCCCGACGGACAACAGCATGATGCAGGGACATTAGCGTGTCATGCTAACGTCCCAGAAAATGGTCAGATTCCAAAAGTGTCAGTGACTTAGATGTGTGTTGATGCATGTCCTTTGACTTGCATCGTGCTGTAACAGATCTCCATGCTTGTTTCAAATTAAAAACCCTTCCCTACTCATTTGCAGGGGTTCCTACTTTGGGTTCTTGGATCTTAATATTTTTCCTCTCTCAAGCTCTTTCAAAAATATCTCTTTGACAAGCTCTTGGCTCACACAACATCAACATCAGAAGCAAGCTATCAATACCAACATCAAGCTTCCTGACCTTGTTGTGGCTTCTTACCAATTTATTTACCAAGTGGGCTTCATCACGCTCATCGTGCCAAATATCAAGGAGGGTTTGATTTCCAAACTGACTCTCTTTATTTCACTTTCATGCAATGTGTCCTTTGCATCAATAAGTGTATTTATCAATATTCTAATATCTATTTGCATGCAATAGGAATTAGATTTATTTTTGCATCTATTTACCAATTTACCAATTTATTCCAAGTTATCTATTTTTCCAATCTATACCAATTTGGTTGTCTATGGTAGTGGAAACACCTAAACAAGGGTCTAACTGAGGCAATCCCCTATACAACTCCAATATTTTCAACCTTTTCTATGTGCGTAGGTAGAGGTTTTGGTCTAGTGCTTCAACTCTAAGATTTAGTGTTTTCTGGACGTACAGATGATAGCGCAGCGTGCTGGCATCTATGCACCGCGCTGACATCCTGAACCCAAGAGCTTCTCAGGTTCCCCATTTTCTCTATTCTTTCTACTTTACATTTATATTTAAGTAGTTCATATATTATTTCATCTGCATTTTGTACATCCTATATTTATTCATTCATAGTTGGTTAGTTTATTAGATAGTTAGTAGTTCAGTTGGTTTTGTTGTTGTTTTGAGTTTTGTCTGTAAGAACCAGGTTCCCTTGCCTAGCTCTGTGTTTTGTCAACCTAAGATACTAGTGCACCATGATATTGCTTTTGTTATAGAACTTTACAGCGTTTTCCAGAGGTTCATCTTGGTTCTCTAACAGATCGTGAGCATCCCTTGTATCCCCTAGCTCAATGTTGTGCCTGTTCGAAGAGGTAATTGGACAGTTAATTTATCCTTGGGGATTTGTCTTTCCCAAGGTGGCAAATCCCATCCATTACATTTTTGGTGAACCTGGCATGAATGATCTAGATGTCAAATCTCTTCCTTTCAAATTTTAATGTCTTTGATAAGGCATTATCAAAAGATGATTTCGATATGTTGGATGAAGTCTTAGATGACTTCCTTGATGAACCTCTTCCAAAAATGAGTGCAAAGAATGAGTCACCTTCCTCGACATCCTTATGTGAAGAAAAAGTATTTGTGAATGTCATTGTCGTCTTTGCAGCCCCTCAAAGGCCTGAGACCTTTCATTCATGTGGCAAAAGCTAGTCCTTCCCCCAAGAAGGTTAAGTCCATCAACGAAAATCCTTTCAAAGGGGAAACTTCTAATCTATATGCAGAATTATGTGATCTAGATAGTTGTCTTACAACACCATTGCACACATGTATAACACTCATAATAACAAGCAAGTTCCCAATCAACAACAACAAACTTCCTTACCACCTTGTCAACCGACTCTTCCTAAGGCACCTTTGTCGATGGATAAGCGATCGAGAGATTATGATATTATCAAGCAACTTAAGGTTAGTCCAACTAAGATCTCACTGTAGTATTTGCTTCAAACCACCTCGGAGTACCAAGGTATGTTGCAGGAAGCATTGTAGAAGATCTTTCTACCTTCCTCTGTGAGATTGATTGGCATGAATGCATTGATGGATCATATTTGGGCTGATTCACCAAATATTACTTTCTATCTGCATGAACTTTTGCCTCCTAAGGTGAGGAATCTAGCAAATCATTTGATGATTATTTTCCATGTGAATGGTGTGGGTATCAGGCGAACTCTGGTTGATATTGGATCTAAACTTAATGTGTGCAGATTGGACTTTCTACCTGAGATCAAAGTAGATCCAAAATCTTTGGCAGCATCCTCTTTGTACATTCGAGGTTTTGACAACTATGGAAAAACCGTTGTAGGAACTGTCATACTATCCTTGAAATTTGGACCGATAACCATTCCAACCCTTGTGCATGTTATGTCGAGTCCATTATCATATAACCTTCTTCTAGGTAGACCTTGTCTTCATGCCTTGGGAGTCATTTCTTCTACGCTTCATGGAGTGGTAAAGTTTGTAGCTGATAATCAGGTTGTCACAGTTAGAGCTGACCCTAAGGCTATGCAATTATGTCAGATTGCTACAGTGGATCAGGCTGCTGCTACACCCTCGTTTCATAATTGGGTTCCAAGCTTATCCTCTTTGGTGATAACTTTTGGTTCTGGCACCTCCCCTAAAAAGGAAGAGTGTAAGGAAGAAGAGGTTCCTAAGGATGTTGCTAAAAAGGAGACATAATTTGAGTCTCTCACGATTGACAGTCCTCAAATAAAAATGCTAGATTCGTCATCTAAGCAACAATCTCTAGTAAAGTCATCTTCTCTGTTAGGATTCCCAAAGATACTGAGAGGGGGGGTGAATCAGTATCTTGTTAGTTAACAGATTTTCTAATCTTATTAAACAAATTGCATTCCAAAACAATGTACCGGTAAACTAGAAATAATGCAGTAAGTAAGATCAATAACCACAACATAGAAAGAACACCATAACGCAATATTTTAACAAGGAAACCCGATGTGGGAAAAACCTCAGTGGGATTTGTGACCCACAATATTCACTCACTAGCCAATAAATAAATATTACATAAAATAGGGGCCTACACATGCAGGAAGGCCAACTGCCTAAAGCTCACTACTTAATTACAAAAGGGAAGTCTCACTGAATTACAAAAATGGATTATGAAAATCTAATATCATGTACTACTTTAGTTCAGCATCTGCTATGTCAAGTTCTAGATCGGTTTAAGCTCATACAACTTCCATAAACCTTATTCCAAAATCTGCATTAATATTCACATGTTCGCATCTGCCTATTACATTCCATACTTACCATATATAAATGATCCTACAAGATCTCATACTTATATGATTCATATTACAATTCGCCTTGTCAGGTTACAAAAAGATTTTACAATTAAATACAAAATAAAATCATGTTGACTGGGGTGTCAATAATCATCTTTGCCAATGTCGATGAACTATCTGTCGGTGCCGGTGTTTGTGTCTGTGCATGTGTCTGTCGATGCCATAGGATTGTAAGGTTGTTATCAATGACAATACCTTCAATCACCTACAATTTCTCATTGGAGTTTGCATTTGCCAACAATCTCCCCCTTTGGCATTGATGGCAACACTCATGAGAAAAAGTCAAAATTGTATCCAAAAATGTGTTGTCCAAAAAATCTTGCCAAAACCGTGTGCTCCAAAATGTGTGCTCCCCCTAAGCAAATGATTTCTTCTGTCAATCATTTTTCTCATTATACTACACCCCCTTTGGCATCAATGACAAAGGTTGTCAATTGAGTGTAGTTATTTTCAGGATCCCTATAACCGATGGGTTACAATCTGATATAGATCAACTAATGCAAAATTAAAGTTGTTAGTGAACCTCTCACTATCCTTCAATACTGCTTTTGTCCTTTGGATGGTACTGGTGAGTATGTGCATTTTCTCTTCTGATGTCTTAAGTCCTAGAACAAGTGCCTCAGAAATCTCTTTTCTCAAAGAAATGAGGATGTCTAATTTCAGACCAAGTCTACATTTGAGTTCCTTAGCCTTGTATTTTATTCTTTCTTTCTCCTTTTCCAATTTTTCAACTTTCTCCTCAAATCCAACTATCTCTTGTTCTATAACTGATATGGGTTCTGATGAACCAATGAGATTGTCAGCTATATCATTTATTTCTTTTTGTGCTATGTTGATTTCCTTGTCAATATTCACTGTCAGAAGATCAATCTTACAGGTGTCTATACAGTTCCTTAAATTTCGTTAAAGTTCTGTTTAGTGTCAGTAGAAGGGTGTCGAAGTGTTTTGTGCACTTCTTTATTGTCTCTTCAAAGAATTTTTCTTTTTCCTTGATCATTTTCTCACTGAATGTCTCTTTGTTAATCTGATCAACTGTCAAAAGATTGTCGGTGATGTACTTAGATAATGTGTCTAATTGACTTAAAGAATCTTTATTTCCACATTGCACTTGGGTGCAATCAATTTCAATAAAGGAATTGTGTCATCAATAGTTTTATATGCCTGTGCATTACACTCTATGATTTTCTTGATGGAATCCAATAAAACCTCTATCACATTTGTTGGTCTGAATTCTATTAACGAGGAGCCAGAAGATTGTCCAACTACCTTAACAATCTGCAATCCACCGGTGTGAGTAACCTCTTTTCTTATGTTGACCTTTGGTAGGTCAGTTTGAGTCTGCATTTCTACTAGCAAAGGTTTGGGTTTCTCAGCTATTATCGGTGGCACTGTCTCTGTCTAAACCTTTTCCTCTTAATGTTTCTCATAATGTACCTTTGTCGATTTCTTTGTGCTTTCCACTATCAGTTTCTCTAATTCTATCTCAGTGTTAACTACCGGTTTTTCTGTAAGTACCTCTGAACTGTCTACTATCGATATCTCAATAGATTTATATTAGCTGGTTGCTCAGTAGGTTTTTCAGTGTGTATAATAGTGGTATCTATCTTTCCAATATCCAGGGGATCAGTTGATAGTTTAGCATGTCTTTCAATCCCAATCTCAATATTTTTAACTGTATCCTCAATATTTGTCTCAACTGCAATGTTTCCTGCCAATGGCTCAGTTGCCACATCTCTCTTCTCATTTGTTTCCTTATCAACCACAATGTTGACTTCTTATGTGTCAATATTCATGGTATACAACACCCCTGAATTAGGATTAGGATCCTCATGTGTAGTTTCCATACTCTCCACATTATCTGTTACTGGTGGTGTATCAACAGTTTGTGCCAGTGGAGTATCAAACCTTGCCTTTACCTTTATGCTAGGAGGGCCACCTACCTTGCCTTTACCTTTATCTTTTTCTTTTTGATAGACTTTGAAAGTCTTTGGTTGTTTAAGTTCTTGTTTTTCCTTCTCTACAAAGAAGATATCCCATTTGTCCATTGTCTCTTCAGTGATCTCATTTATTCTGCCAATCATTAATGCTACATTTCGGTGACCGGTAGAAAATATAGTCATGTTTGCTTCATTCATCAGCTTATCAATTTCTTCTGTTGATCTTACTAGGTGAACTGCAAGTAGTTTCTCTACCTTTATCTTCTTGTCCAATTCCACAATTGCTAACCTTTTTGCATCTAACCTTCTCTACAAGTTGCTTGGAAAATCATCTACAACTTCTATCAAGAATTTCTTATAAATGTCTAAGTGTAGGATAACATTGTTTTCTATGCTTTCCTTTTCTTCATTAGTGAACGTGTTATACAACTTGCTGACATTTGACAAGTTACCATCTTCAGTTATTTCATTCAAAAGGTTGTCTAAGGGAGGGACAACTTGTTTCACCTTTTTCTTCCTGGTTGTTATTTTCTTTGCCAGAGACCTTACTGCCTGTTGTTTCTATCTTGTTCTCTTTGGTGCAGGAGAGGGTACCTGTGAGGGTTTTCATTTTCTTACTACCCTTTTGAATTCAGCAGGTATTTCACTATCAGAGGAGGTTCCAACTAGTGAAAGATGTGTTTTCGGTTGTAATCCTTCCAAGTCACTCTCCTTAATACCAATCATACTAAATATATCTTCCTTGATTTGTTTTGCCTGTCTAGTTGCCTTTCTAATTGTTTGTTTTGTATTCTTTATTCATTTCTGTGATTGAACTTTGTTTTCAATAGTTTCAGCACTACCAAATATTTCTTCTATTTGTTCTCTAGGGGCTTATAGAAGGGATTTTGCATATGTTTCTATTATGTTCTCATTAGCCTCATAACCCATCTCTATAACCCAAACTATCCTTGGAACCACTGCCTCCATCCATATTTCATCCATCTTTATAACAAAACATATCTCTTTTTGATATTTATCAGCTATAGCTTGAGATCGTCTTTCCCTAGTCTTCATTCTAGCCTTTAATGTATGAAAGTGTTAAATTATGGTCTTCATCCTGTCATCTCCCATGTTATTAAGAATATCCATAAGTTGTTTTCCTACCAGAATGTCAAAACCAAAATCCTTTCTACCAATACCAGGAACTTCCTTGGTGATATATAGAAATAGACATACAAGTAGGTTACCAAATCTGAATGTGCCTTTCTTGTCACCCTTAAGTTTCTTCAAATTGTCTATAAGCTCATCTTTTAACCATTCACATATGTCAATATTTGCATTATTGTTTACTAAGTCATAAGCACTCTTGATACATAAACTACAGAGTTTAATCTGTTGGCATGTGTAACTTTGTATCCAATAATCATGCTAATGAATCTTACATTGATATTCTTTACATCATTGACTCTTAGGGATCTCTTGTCAAAGGTTGCGCTGGTTAGGGTCATTACAGTGTTGTTTGGAACCTTTTTAGTCTTGTCAGGCCTACTGTTGATGGATGGTAAGCCTGTCACTGCCCTAACTGCTTCTTTTGTTATCTTAAGAATGGAATCTAGCCAAAATAACTCCCCATGAACTCTTCTCAATACAATCCTTATAACTTCTTTGGGAAAATTAGGAATGCTAAGTATCTCCACAAAACCTAGGGTTTCAATTATCTTGTGTTCTAGTTTTACATTACCATTTTCATCACATATTACCATTTTATACATGTTCATAATCTCATCAATGCCTAGTTCTTCAATATGACAATGTATGTAAATTCTAGGATCCTCAGCATATGCAACTCCTTTGGGTATTTTAGAAAATGCTCCTAGGGTATCATCCTTCTTCACTACTTCAGGAATGATTTTAAATATGGGACTAGGGCATTTAATTACTTCAATTATTGTAGGGTTTGCAATGAATTTAGGTGCAGAGGAGGAAGCCATTGTATAAATACCTTAATCTGCCTTTAGGTTTGAATGCTTGAATGATTTGCTTCACTTCTCGTTGTAGATGCCTTCACTTGGTTTTTCATGCTCTAAGGAATTTTGAATGCTCAATGAGTGAAAAGGAGTGAAAAACACTTGCTTTATAATGTCATTTCCTTCAACTACCACATTAAATGCCTGTTGATTAAGTGAAACTTAACACATCTACCAGTAAAGAAGTAATTCAACTTCTCACCATCAACCGAGGGTAAACTTAGCATGTTTTTCAATTTGTTTCCATACCCCCAAAGGATTTCTTTTTAGTTAGATGAAGAATCTCTTTTTGGTGGAGTGATACTCTATTCTACTAGTGAGGGAAAAGCTTCATTAATATTCATATCTGACTTTCTGATCCATTGTTTTGAAAATTCTTGCTTTACTTATTCAACCTTCTCTTTACCTTTCAAACTAGGTCCTTTGTTATTTGCCGATGATGCCTTACTTCTACAAAATTTTGCAATATGTCCAATCTTGTTACAAGCATAACAAGTCACATTATTTTTCTGAATAGCTTTTCCATATCCTATGCCAGTATGTATTCTGCATTGATTAGATAAGTGTCCAAATCTTCCACAAACATAACATCTTACGTTCATTCTGCACTTTTTTGAATTATGACCAATTTTGTTGCATTTAGAACATTGACTGGTGGGTGTATTTGTGTTTTGATAGTTTCTAGATCTACATTAATTTTCTCTATGACCATACTTGTTACAGTTAAAGCATTTCCCATTAAATTTGTAGGCATTAGGTTGTCTTACTGGTTTATTGTGATCCTGATTGTTTGCAGTACCAGAGCTTTCACCAACTTCAAAGCCAAGACCATTAGTATCTCCATTAGGTTTCTGATTTTTTAGCATGTCATCAAGTTCTTCTGAGCTTTTCTTGAATTTTTCCTTGTGTTGATTTGCAGTAGCCAACTCATTTTCCAAGAAATCTTTCTATCTCATGAGTTCAGTTTTATAATGCTCCAAGTGAATCATATTTGTCTTCAACATATCATTTTCATGACTGAGTCTTAGATTTCATTTCCAGCATCATTGATTCTCCTGGCCAAGTCATCTTCATTCTTCTTTCGGTCTTCAATGTCTTTACAAAACCTCATAGTCATATCTTGCATCTCATTCCTCAAGGTCATGTTTTCTTGCTTCATCTTGCTTACAAGATCATTAAGAGTTTCTTTTTCATCATCATCACTCTGTATCTTCTCATTAAGTTCTCTTCTTTTGTTCCTTGCAATAGTGAGAATTTCTTGAAGTCCTTGAATGATTTCCTATGCAGCCTTTAGATCATCTTCAAGTTTCATATTTTTCAACTTTTCTACATCATAATCTGCAAGAGTTGTTTCCAATTTCTTTCTCAGGTTTTCCATCTATACCAATGTCAGAATCTTCCTCAAGCTATTAGGATTTTGAAAATAGAGGACCACACTCTGATACCAATTGTTAGGATTCCCAAAGATACTGAGAGGGGGGTGAATCAATATCTTGCTAGTTAACAGATTTTCTAATCTTATTAAACAAATTGCATTCCAAAATAGTGTACCAGTAAACCAGAAATAATGCAGTAAGATCAATAACCACAACATAGAAAGCACACCGTAACACAATATTTTAATGAGGAAACCCGGTGTGGGAAAAACCTCGGTGGGATTTGTGACCAACAATATTCACTCACTAGCCAATAAATGAATATTACTTACAATAGGGGCCTACACATGCAGGAAGGCCAACTGCCTAAAGCTCGCTGCTTAATTACAAAAGGGAAGTCACACTGACTTACAAAAATGGATTATGCAAATCCAATATCATGTACTTCTTCGGTTCAACATCTACTATGCCAAGTTCAGTACTGGTTTATGCTCATACAACTTCCATAAACCTTATTCCAAAATCTGCCTTAATATTCACATGTTCGCATCTACCTATTACATTCCATACTTACCATATATAAATGATCCTACAAGATCTCATACTTATATGAGTCCTATTACAATTCACCTTGTTGGCTTACATAAAGGTTTTACAATTAAATACAAAATAAAATCCTGTCGGTTGGGGTGTCGATAATCATTTTTGCCACTGCCGGTGAACTATCTGCCAGTGCCGGTGTCTGTGTCTTTACCGATGCCTGTGTCTGTCGGTGGCATAGGATTGTAAGGTTTCCATCAATGAAAATACCTTTAATCACCTACAATTTCTCATTGGAGTGTGCATTTGCCAACATTCTCCATGAAAAGTCAATGCATGTTACACCTAGACATAATACATCTCAAATAGATGCTTAGGCGATGACTAGGGTTCTTTGGACTTCACTGATTCCCACATTGGTGAATACAAAGTAGATCCTATCCACTTGAGTTTTCCAAAGATAGCATTCACTTCAGCTATGAAGGATGATTATGCATCCATAAAGTTGGGTGACGTTTACCATGTGGATCATCTTTTCTATACCAAATCGCCATCGGGGAAGGAGATTCAAGAGATCTATGGTCCTGGATACTGTAGGTCCCAGAGACAACTGAGAGGGGGGAGGTGAATCAGTTGTCTAATAAATTCAAACCAAAAACTTATTAACCAACTTTAATGCTTAATAACGGTAAATCAGTTAAGTATGTCGGTAGATAGTGTTAAGAGTAAATTGCTATATCGGTAAGAATTAATGCATGAAACATAAGCACAAAGTCATCCACAACACATGACACCAATATTTGTACGTGGAAACCTTGTAAGGGGAAAAACCACAGTGGGAAACCTTACCCACAATCAGATGATACTACTACAGATAGTAAGTGTACAAAAGGGGTCTGCACATGCAGAAAGGCCAATAGCCTAGAGCTCATTGCTCAATCACAAATGGGAGTCACACTGACTATAGTTGGATGGTTAAATCCAATGAGAATGTACTGCACAAAATAGCATCTTCATATGCTGGATTCAGTACCGGTGTAATGCTAATATGCTTCTACAAAAACCTAACTTCACCTTCAAATGATGTCTTCATGTATATCCCTGCTTGATCTCGCATATACCCTTCCTTAAATCTTTTTCACATTCCATACTTGATCTTACAAATAAGATCTTACATTTATACCATACCCTAAGACCAATTTTAGTAGGTCGGCTCTACAAGATATTACAATAAAAACATTTTACAAACAATACAATATTCAATGCAATAACTGATTGAACATGTCGGCTTAATGCATTTACAACAATGATAAATCATCTCCATAGCATGCCATGCTGATCTGGAAAAGATAAACCTGTCGGTGTAACCCTAGATAACCTGGACCTATTTGCCGGTAAAAGCAAATATGCAAATAAGAATATACCAATCATTATTACTTCAAAATAAAGTGTCCACATGATGTCTTCAACATTACCAAGTGTCTTCCATATCATTGCAGGTGTCGGTGAACATTATATCCTACTGGTGAACATTATATCCTACCGGTTAACCATATACTGGTAACTGTTTGCATAGTTTACTGTTTGCCAGTGAATGTTGCTGGATCTCCAAAGTAGGTGTGGACATCAATGACAAAACCATACAAAAATACTAACAGATACAAGCTATTCTCTCAACTTGGGTATGATGGAAAGGGTTGTGGACCTAATTAGCAAGGCATTCGAATTCCTTTAGAGACCCAACCTTGCCACCACAGCACTAGACTAGGGTATTGTCATACGGGTCGAAAGACAAAACCATAGTTGATAGTGAACATGATTTCGACCGATCTCCTTCCTTTGAATCTTGTTCATCCAAAACTCATTGATAATAGTGCATTACCTGTTGAGATTCCCTTGGACTTATTCCCTTTAGAAGAATACTTGACGGAATTTCTAGGTGTCTATGAGGAGCTACCCTCTTATTACCATAAACGTTGATTCCCATATTGCTTAATTGCTCAAGCCTACTTTGGAGAATCCGCTACACAGGGGGCACCTCTTTCTCATTATCAAGAGAAAATATTTGTTTCTCATCTGGACGATAATAGTGCACTCCTACGTGTAGAGACTACTGATGTTGTCATGAGTGATAAGGCTCCTGATAAAATTATAAATATTTGGAAGTGCTTGTCCCCTGAAGAATCAAAATATTATTCTGAGTTGTTGCACCAATTCCTTGACATATTTGATTGGTCTTATGAAGAGATTCTTAGCATGGATGAGTCAGATGTGGTACACAACATTTTGCTTAGTCTTGATGCTAAGCCAGTGAAGCAAAAGATTCGGAAGATGAATCCTAAGGTGGCCTTGTTGGTCAAGACTGAGATAGAGAAGCTCTTAAAAGTTGGCTTTATCTGGCCTATTGACTACTCACATTGGATCTCGAACATTGTACCCATGAGAAAAGCCAATGGGAGAATTCACATTTGCATCAACTTTTGGGATGTGAATAAGTCATCTCTCAAAGATGACTTTCCCCCACCTGAATATTGATATGATCATCGATTCAACTATAGGGTATGCTTTGCTTTCATTTATGGACAGCTTCTCAGGTTATAATCAAATCTGCATTAACCTAGAAGATCAGTATAAGATTGCCTTCATGACCCCATGGAGGACCTTTCCTATGTCATTGTGATGCTAAAAATGTGGTTAGTATAAGAGACATACACATATAATGAGACAATAGAAACAGAATTGAAAGCTTAATTGAAAACTAAATCAAAGATGCAAACTATAAGCCTTCCTTGAAATGTCCCATTTTCCTCTATTCTTGAGGACCTTGGAAGTGTTGGATTGATGGGCTCTCAGCAGAGCAATGACCTCCAAAATGACAACTCAAGAGTTGAGTAGCTAATTGATCATGATTAACTATGGAGATGATATGAAATGCATGGTTTAATAACCTAGATGAAAATGCTATGATAAATCCAAAGCTAATTACTAGATAAGTGAAATGAAAATGCCTATAGTAACAATGCCTAAATTGATATGAGATGGGATCGATATGCCTATAATAACAATGCATAAATTGATATGAGATCAGATCCTTATTGCTCCAAAATGAGGGGTATTTATAGGAATTCCAAGGCCAAAGCTGAGGTGGCAGGAATCAACAGTCCAGACTTGATCTAAAGATATCAAGGGCCAAGATTGAGGAAGTTGGAGAAGAGGTTGGAGGAAGGGACACTTGTCATCTCTGTGGTGACAAGTGTCAAGGAGCCTTTCTCATGAAAGGGCAAGTATCCAAGGGAGGAGACATGTGCAAAAAGTGCCATGTGTCTCTAGGAGAGAATATCCACACCATGAGAGGTTAGGATAAGGAGGTTATAATGTGCAAGATAGGATAAGGTTAGTTAGACCCAAGATTAGATTGAATGGGTTAGGTTAGGGGATGGTTAGATTGGAGGTTATAAGTTTATTGAGATTAATTACCCATTTTCCAATTATTTGAATTTCTAAATTCAAATGAGCACATGGCTCTACACTCCATGTTTGACTATTTGAGAAATGGGTTTTTTTTGTTTTCTGATTTTGATGCAGTTTACTGGAAACGCTAGCAAAATGACCAGAAATGCTGCTATACTGACCAGAAACGTTGTTGTTTGGACCAGAAACACTGCTATACTAACTAGAAATGCTATTGTTTGGACTAGAAATGCTATTGTTTGGACCAGAAATGCTGTTGTTTGTACCAGAAATGTTGATGTTTGGATTAACTATGGAGATGATATGAAATGCATGATTTAATAACCTAGATGAACATGCTATGATAAATCCAAAGCTAATTACTAGATAAGTGAAATGCAAATGCCTATAGTAACAATGCATAAATTGATATGAGATCGGATCCTTATTGCTCCAAAATGAGGGGTATTTATAGGAATTCCAAGGCCAAAATTGAGGTGGCAAGAATCGACGGTCCAGATTTGATTTGAAGATATCAAGGGCCAAGATTGAGGAAGTTGGAGAAGAGGTTGGAGGAAGGGACACTTATCATCTCTATGGTGACAAGTGTTAAGGAGCCTTGCTCATGAAAGGGCAAGTATCCAAGGGAGGAGACATGTGTCTCTAGGAGAGAATATCCACACCATGAGAGGTTAGGATAAGGAGGTTATAATGTGCAAGATAGGATAGGGTTAGTTAGACCCAAGATTAGATTGAATGGGTTAAGTTAGGGGATGGTTAGGTTGGGTGGTTAAAGTTAGGAGCCATGTGCTCATTTGAATTTAGAAATTCAAATAATTGGAAAATGGGTAATTAATCTCAACAAACTTGAGTTTGTTAATCGTAATTAGGGATTAGAAGAATTGATTAATATGGGGAGACATTAATTAATTTAGAATTAATTAATCAAAGGGGGATGTGAGATGAACTATATAAATAAATCATTTAGATTTATTTACTAGTAGATGAATAGAGAAATTAATTAAATTGCTTGTGAATTCAATTAATTGGGAAGGGGAATTAATCAAATAACTACGTATTTAATTAACTATCTTCAGACCATTTTTAGGTGTATACATTCGTCATGTTGTTTGGGTTGAAGAACGCAAGAGCAACCTATCAATGAGCCATGAGTTTGATATTCCATGAATCCATAAGATCTTAGAGGATTATGTCAATGATATTTTGGTAAAATCTCTAGCATGGGGAATGCATGTCAAAAATCTATGTCTGGTCTTTGAAAGACTTTGGTTATATAAAATGAGACTAAACCCTCTTCAGTGTGTCCTCAATGTTGACATAAGGAAACTCTTGGGGTTTATCACCTCTCATTGAGGAATTGAAATAGATATAGATAAGATTGATGCTATTGTCAACATGCCTCCACCTAGAAACATCTCTCAGCTTCGTAGTCTACAAGGAAGATCCAATCCATCCGTCGATTTGTGGTGTAAGATCGAACTCTCCCTTTCACACAATTGTTGAAGAAGGATGTTCACTTTAAATGGAATGAAGAATGTCAAAAGGCTTTCTATTCCATCAAGGATTACTTGGCTACTCCTATCTTGATGTCGGCTATGTCTGATAGGCCTTTCTTTTTATACATCTCTATTATATCTCATGCTCTAGCAGCATTGCTAGCTCAGCGTGATGATGAAGATCGAGAGAGAGTTGTCTATCACATTACTCGTACATTGATAGATTATGAAACTCGATATTCTACCATAGAGAAATTGTTATTAGCTCTCATGTTCATGACCTAGAAGCTAAGACATTACATTTTCCATGCAGAATCACCAGGTCATTGCCAAAAAAGACATCCTTAAGCACCTTTTTGCTAAATCTGATCTTTCGGGACAGCTGGCTAAATGGGTAATGCTACTCTTTGAATACAACCTGAATTTCATCTCTTAGAATTCAATTAAGGGACACGTTATCATTGATCAGTTGTTCGATGCTCCCTCGAGCAAATTTTTTCCCACCCTTGACCTCTTCCACAATGATGATGTCTTGATCATCGATCAAGACCTTGTTTGGGACATGTATTTTGATGGTTCAAGATGTCAAGCTGGTTTCAAAGCAGGTGTAGTCGTTTTCTCACCTGAAGGAAAACCGGTTCCCCTCTCCTTCCACTTGGAATTTCATTAAACTAATAACATTGATGAGTACGAGGCCCAAATCATAAGACTTCATGTCGCGATTTCCATGGGTGTGAATCATATCCGCATTCATGGAGATTCCAAACTCATTGTAAATCAAGTGACGGGTGCCTATCGCATGAAACATCTGAAGTTGTCTCAGTATAAAGATTTAGTCCTAACTATACTGAAGCAATTTGATGCTTACACAATCGATAGCATCTCTCGAAGAGAAAATCATCACGCAGATACGATGGTAAGAATGACCTCCCTTGTAGGCCTCGATTTTGGTTAGGGTGATTACCACTTTGTGGTGCAAGTCCTATGCTCCCTAGCTGTTTCAAATAGCGCATATCAAGACAATCTCATAGGTTCTCATCTCTACTCAGGAGAATGGTTTACACATATATTTGATTATTTAAAGACCGAAATCTTTCTCGAAGATGCTAGTAAACTTTTGTGTGTGCAAATTCAAAAATTAGCTACCCGTTATATCCTCCTATATGATGTATTATACAAGAGATCATATAATGGTCTTCTTTTGCGGTGTTTAACAAAAGCTAAGATCCCTGTGGCCCTTCAGGAAGCCCACTTGGTTTCTGGAGCTGGTCATTTTGGTGGTAAATCTTTGGTGCACAAACTTATTCATATGCGATACTATTGGTAGACGATGGAGCAAGAATCCTTTTATTTTGTCAAGAAATGCCTTTAATGTCAACAACACAGTGATTCGAACCCCCGAATAGGAGCTTCATAGTCAAGTCTCTCCATGGCCTTTTCAAACCTGGGGACTAGATATTATTGGTAAAATATCTCCTTCATTGTCTAAAGGTTATTTTTTCATTATTACTACCACAGATTACTTCACGAAGTGGATCAAAGCGGTACCACTGCGTTCGACTAGCACTGACATGATTTGTGGTTTCATCGTGGATAACATCATACCTCGATTCGGTATACCTGCTACCCTCATTTCTCATAATGGTACACCGTTTAAGAACAAGGAGGTCAAGAAGTTCCTCAAGAAGTTTTGTATTCAACATCGCCTTTCCACTCCTTACTATCTACAGTCCAACGGTCAAGCAAAAGCATCTAACAAAACCATCGAGCAAGTCTTACACAAGACTGTCACTAAGCATGACAAGGATTGGAATTCACAACTGATTTATGTGTTATAGGCCTATTACATGAGTGTTTGTATGGCTAGAGGAAAAATTCCTTATAACCTTGTGTATGGCATTGACGTCATCATGCCTCTAGAATTGGAGATTCCTTCTTTACCTATCTCCTTAAAGGGGGTTATCGATGATGACTCTTATCACACTTTTCATCTGAATTAGCTGGATTTGTAAGATAAGCATCATTTGAAGGCCCTTCAACACCTCCAGGATTATCATAAATCTCAATCTCATCAGTATAACCAAAGTGTGCTTCCCAGAACATTCCAAATAGGTGACCTGGTCCTCTATGAGAACTAGATAAATGTCAATGTGCCACCCGACCAACGTGGATAGTTTAGTCTAAATTGGTTAGGTCCTTACATCCTCACTTTTGTGTATAGTTTTGGTGCCTATGGTTTATCTTCCATGGATGGAACTCCTCTCAAAGATCCTATCAACATTGTGCACCTGTGTCAATACTATGCGTAGAAAAGTACATAATATGTGTCTTGTGCATGGTGCCTAGTTCCCTATGGTGATCTCATCCTAACATGTATCCTTTGTCAACACAAACCTCCATTTTGTGTTATAAAGTGACTATGCATAGCCATATCCACATGTGTGTGTGTACATATACTCTATTCTAAAACTCAGCGATCATCATAGTATTTCACCATGCATGTATAAACATAACATGTAAATGAAATCATGATAGCCATCTAATCTACATCATACATCACATAAGAATATAATACAAATGAAAACATCCATCCATAATAACATGAGAGAAGATCAAAATGTCTAATCCCATCATATATATATATATATACTGTATCATGTACATGTATCGCATCACTACAAAAACGTGTGATGTTGTCGTATATGTATAAAATACAAATGTGTAGATATCAAAAAGAATTCTATACATCACCTATCTACATCAAAAAATGTATCAGCCTATTGGTGTTGATGGGTCCAGGCCTGGTGCTCATGGACCTCGGGCTAGGGGTCATGTCCCTGAGTTGGCTAGCATTGGTGGATCCTAATCTCTCCTTAGAGGTTGTTGAACTAAGGTGGACTACGACCTCGTGACTGTAGTGCTCCACAAGCACAGACCCCTCAGCTCCCCTCATAGCTCCACAATGGTCTTTCACTGCATCATTAGCTCCTCACATAGGTGGATCTCATGCTAGTGTGTGGTGTCCAGATCCATCATCAACTAACACACTCGGTGGTGGTCTAGATGACCAGCGGCACCCTGCTGGGTCGCATCCAGCTGTTGCTGGAGGTCATCTATCTAGCTCTGTAGAGCATCACATGCCCTCTCAGCACTCTCAACTCATGTCATTGGTTGGTCTCTCTCTCTTAGGAAAGTTCATACCTCCTACAGGGCCTGGTCTCGTTGCCCGATCACAGTGGTTAGTTATGCTACTCACTACACCAACTCCACTCGATCCTCCTCATACACTATCTACAATCGTGCTACAGGATCGAACAGATGTACATGTTGTCCTATCACCTGGATGGTCTGATAGGCATCCAACATAGGACCCTGAGGCTACACATACAGGATGATCTTTGCGAGTGACTAATAGAAAAAACTCAACCACTCTACCATGCCCTCTGCAAACACAAAAATATTCTACATTAGTACATCATCGTATCAAAAATCTCTATCTATACATATGTGTATCAAAAGAAATGAAAGCACATAAATAGAAAATAGCATATGCATACCAAGATCACCCACCTACAAGTCTGGATCTCACGGAGGAGCCCTGCTACTTGACCCCTCCACGCCAATTGCAGCAACTGCTGGTGGTAAAGTCAGTGCTACTACGAGTGCCCACCCAATTGGTCTATCTGGACTTGGACTCCTTGTTTGCTGTCATTGGCCTAGTCTCTCCTCCTCTACCTCTAGTGAGCCCTCTGTCTCATCCTCTCCCAATGCCCCTACATCTCCTCTTATTGTGTCTAGTGGGAAGATCAGTGTCGGAGAAACTTTCTCCCACCACTCCGCAAAGTCGAAAATGACTCTGACATCATCTATATCCAGCTGGGGATCGATGTCATCATCGTCACTACCCTTGGAGCTATCCTAGATGTCCCCCAAGGTGGAACAAGGAAGGTCTTGGGGTCTCAGAGCGCTCCTAGCTGATCATGCATAGGTAGGAGCAATAGGTGGCACTATCTGCACCTATCCAAACTGTCTCATGCACTGATGCTAGTAGTAGGGCATGACCACATAGTCCTACCTCCTGAGTAGGAGTCAGTCTCTCTGCATCTATGGTAGCTGCAGTTGGCCTATGACCCAGACCCCCATCTCCCAGTATGCCTAACAGACAACATCGTTGATCCCAAGCTGGTCAAATGAGATGCACCATAAGGTGCGGTGTCATGTGTGCCATGCTCCACATCATATAGGATAGGCATGTGCATGTGGCATGTCCAAGGGCATAAGTGTCAGGAATCCTACAGGATGGATGCATGTGATGTGCTCAAAGGACCACACCTATAGTAGAGTGCATGTTGTCAAACTATGGTACTCATGGTGCACGTACCATGAAAGCTCATAGTATAAGTGAGCCGACATGTTGCAGCTCCATGCATATACAGACTGCCTCTCCTCCATCTCTCTGATAAGAGGCACAAACCCTACTGCCAGCTCTGACCCTTGACCATCTGTCAAGACCCACAATGCTATGGCCTCGATCTTGATGCACTAGACAAGGGGAATGATGACTCAGCCTTGGCCAAGTGCTCACAGATACATGTTCCCTGTGCTATCTTTTCGTCATCCTAGGGCCCACTCCTATTGGGCAATGAGCTCCCACTGTGACAAGATCATAGTGGTGACTCACTCCCCTCTGATAGGAAGTCACAGGATGTGGTAGACGTCCACTAAAGTCATGGTTATCTCCCCCATGGTTAGGTAAAATGACATGGTGTCGGTGTCCCAGTGCTCCACTAGTGCCTGCAGCATGGGGTCATGAAACTAGAACTCAAGAAGCATGTACGTCCACCATAGGTCAACCATGTTCAATAGTCGGTGCTCATCCTGTGTCAAATTCTCCAGTCTATCTTGTAGCATTTGCAATAGATTCCTTGCACTATGCTCCTACATATCAAGCAATCTCTACACATGCGACCAACAGAAAATATTCTATCGGTATCCTTTATCATCATTTTTGGTAGATGCTAGCACACCCAGAAGATGGCATCATATCTTCTAAATGCCAATGTCTATAAGGGATGACATTGCATCCTCTGGATGCTAGTACTCAAGCTCCTCACCCCACTCCATTGTGATGTGAAGCTCCTCAATCATACTAGCCCTAAGCTCCCATCTGCGAGGCATTTTTTGTTGTGGCTCTATACAATTCTGAGCTCGAATGCCTGCAGTGAAACAATGACCCTTCTATGGGCCCACTTTTGAGTATATAGGCTAAATATTTTCCCAAATTGGCTTCTGCCTTCTTTAGGACAATTCTATCTCGTTTTCCTTCCTCTTTTCCCCACCTTCACTATGGGCAAAACACGAGGGGGTATATACTCGCCTACATCTGATTTTTCACTTCCTTCAGGACTAACACTTCTTAATCATTCCTCTAGCCTTACTAGCTTCCTTTGTTTTCCGTGCTGACACATTTGGTTATTTTTTAGCATTCTCTTTGTCTTTTCACATGCTATATTTCTTTGTAAAAACTTTTGTAGCATCTCCGAAGTGCATTTATTGCCCTAGCCGCATTTATTGCACAATTTGAGCTTGGCGAACATGTCTTCTAAACTAATTTAGTGTGATTGATCCCTGAGGTTGATCAATCCACTAAAGTGGGGGAAAAATGTAGTATCATAAATTGTACCTGGTGCATTTATGACACTTTTGCATGATGCCTAAGGCACTTATTGTTGGCATTGAGTTGTCATTGATGTCAACCAGTATAGCATGGAAACTGGTATGGGAGATGGATGTGTATTGTTGTCATTGATGTCAACGGGTTGCATGGTTATTAAGGTCAACCAGTGAGTATACGTCTTTGTTGCAGAGAAGGAACGGGTACCTGGTAAACCGGCGGATGATGAGAGTGATGGGCTGGTAGTGTATGGTTGCCAACTAGAAAGCATGTGGTCAAAGAGTAAGCAAGGAGGCTTCAATGAAGAAGTGTCAACCAGTATGTTGTTGGATGTCAATCAACAGGACTCCCATCGGATAAAGATAATATCACAGGTTGATGATATGACTGACAGTGAGTGTGATCAACTGGATCATATGTTCTTAATTGAAGATGTATATGCTCAATGTCAGCTAAGGCATATCTATGCAATGTCGGAAGTAGAATATGATGACAAGGATCTTCTCCCATCGGTAAGTGGAGCTTATCTCCCAATATGCATGGAATGCATCATAACCCTCTAAGATCAGATAGAAAAGAAGAAGGCACATGATTGAAGGCTCGCACTGGATGAACCAGTGAAACACAAGGATTCCTCAGGTGCATGAAATCAAAGATATGTATCAAATCAACAAGGGAAGGCATGTTGAGCTGCCGGGACAAAGAAGGAAGAGTGGAGAAGTGATGGGTTTGTCACTTTGACAAACCGGTTAAGATATTGTCTGGGCTAATGAAGATGAAGGTAAATTTGAGCAGCTGCAAATAGAGAGTGCAACGAATATGTAGATGTAGATTGATGAAAGTTGGTGCATGTTAGTTGGAGTTTGATGGCATGGTGTCATCAAGGTTATTACCGGTATACAAGTAGATGCATCATCAACCGGTAAGTAGGACAATCGCTGAGCTAGCAAAAAGGAAATGTGAAAAGATCCTATTTGATGAAGATGGGCATGTAGCAACCTGACATGTGAGGTGGTTGGGAAAAGGTGTTCCACCAGCATAATAGAAAAGAGTAAGCTTGAAGGTTGGCCAATTAGGATTTATCTGGCAGGGTTAGAGAACCGGTAGATGAACCCGGTTGTGTATTGGTCGATGACAGAGTCCAAACCGACATGGTGACTGAGCTGAGGTGCATGCTGACAAAGACACCATATGGAGTCCAGGTGTCAAATAAATGTTTCATGCATTATCAGTGAGCTTGTTGAAGAGTCAGTCGACATTAATGTCGATAGCGAATATCACGGATCAAGGACTAAGGATGTGGATCGAGACTGACTAGAGGATAGAGATCTGATCTCTTGGCATCATGATCAATGTAGGGTGTCTAAGTGTTGATTAGGATAGGTGAATCTAACTGCGTGATCGCTTCATGGTGACTGACAAGTGCAAACTGACAAAGATGTCATGTTTGCTAAATATGGAAAATGTATTTTGGAAGCAGCGTGATTGGTGGTGATGGGTGATCGGATGTAGGTTGACTATCTTAAAGAAGAGATCCAATCTGATTTGATATACCTCGTGGTTGATGAAGGAATCATAGTGAACCAGAGGTTTGAATGTCAGTCATCAAAGGAAAACTCAGGTATAAATATGTCGACTATATATCCAAGATAATTGATGTTGCCAGATGATTAGGCTCCATGGATTGAAGAGCATAGAGTGAAAGTGCAGTAGAGAGCCAACCAGTCAAACACTTCATCGAAGATCATAGGGACTGAGTGTTGGAGGTGTAACAGGTGAGAGGATTTAGTAGAGGATTAACTGGCAAGGTCAGAGTGACTACTAAGCCACAAGGTTGTTGCAGTCAAGTGAGCTGGTGGTGCTAAAACCTGTAGGAAGACAGCAAAGAGGGTTGTAGTGCTGTGGAAGTTTTGGTGAAGATCTGGAAGGCAAGATCAAATCAGGGTTAGAGAACCAGAAGAGACTGAGTGGGGAAAGAGCCAGGGAGAGTGAGTAGAGAAGTGGAAAAGACTAGAGCAGAGAAAGATCGGTTGAGAAGAGTAAAATTGGAAGAGAGATTAAAAAGGTTACAAAACTCATTTGTAATCGGGAGATTACTTTTGCATTGTAAACAGACTTCGTAATCACTGAGTTGGAGCTCAATGCAAGGGTTGGTGCTTCTTGGGTTGGTGCCCTAAAATCAAGGGTTGGTGCTCCTTGGGTTGGTGCCCTAAATCAGGGGTTGGTGCTCCTTGGGTTGGTACCCTAAATGTTGTAACCATTGTTTTTATTGTGAGGCTAGATTGGAGCAGTAGACTCCAGTAGCATTTCTCACCAAGGTTTTTCCCATGTTGGTTTTTCCTCGTATATCTAGTGTTGTGTGATGTACCTTTTGTGTGTACCTACATTTTGATGTCCTCCCCTATCTCACCAATATATTTTCTTTGTGTTAGATCTGCTAACTGGTACACACCTTTTAGGAATTGAAAGAGTTAAGTTTGGAAACCACTAATTTGCCCCCCCTCTCAATGGCATCTTGTGTTCTACAATTGGTATCAAAACCTAGGTTCCCGGTTGATAAGCTTTCTCCAACTTGGGTAGATTCTAGTTTTTGAGAACACAATGGTTTGTTTTGTGTCAATGCCCACTCCGGTGTTTTATGGTTCAAACTATTCTATTTGGAGTTGTAGGATGGAAGTCTACCTATCCTCCTTAGAGTATGATGTGTGGATGTCGGTTGTAAATGGTCTCACTAGACTGGTCAGTCCTCCCATTGGTCCTGAAGCAGAAAGAAGAAATGAATGTAATGATGAAGCTATTAAAGCTATAATTAATGGGCTATCCGGTGATGTTCCTTCACAGATGGATAGATGTAAATTGGAAAATACCTTATGGGACACATTGAAGAAGGTCTATGGTAATGAGCCTACCACTACTAAACTGGTTTGTGAGAGCAAGAAAAGAAATGGATCGCATAGGTCTGCAAATGAAGATAGATTAGTCAGTTGTTGTAGCAATGATGAAGAAGAAATCCACCTCTTCATTGCTCAAGAGTCAGAAAGTGAGAAGCACACATCTATCAGGGACAACCCAGATCAATCATGTTGGCAAGATGTGTTTGGCAGTGATAGTGAATATGAAGAAGAAGATGACGTAGAAGTTGATCTTGAAGGAGAAATTATAAGTGCACTCGAGGAGCTTAGAAGAGTGAGAAATGAATACAATTTGTTAAAGAATGTTGATGTTGTGGAGGAGAACTGGTTGATCAAATGCCTTGAAAAATCTGAGGAATGTATCTTAGAGTTGAAAAATCAACTAGAAGATATCAAGGAGTGCAGGCATAAAGATCTAGAGTCTCAGCTAGAGGATAAAGACAAAGAATGTCAGAAGAAAAGAGATGAAATGGAAAATCTTAGAAGAGACCTTGAGAAGTTCTAGGATGAGATCAAGGTAAAAAGATAGTTTGATGGTAGTAGTAATGCCTTAGACAAAATGTTGAAGCAACAAAATCATTCCAAGGATACAGGAGGATTAAGATGTGATGTCAGTGAATGCTCCACTAGCAAAAATGTCTCCCACAAAGACATTTAGTTTTTCTCCTCTAATGGAGACAACAAAGGATAGACCTTCACTACTCGAAGTACTCCCAAGAATAAGGTTGATCTAACCACAACCAATGAAGATATGAGGAAGAATATCGGTGTTGCAGGAAGGAATAATGCAGATCCTCGAGGAAAAGGAAAAATGACAAAAGGTAGCTTCCCTAGAAGAAAGAACTAGAGAATAAGACAACTAAGAAGGCCTCCAACTGGTAGGAGACAAATAAATGGTGCTTCCCACAAGACAAAGCAAGTGTGGGAGAAGAAGGGATTAGATGGAAGAACAACAAAGCGTGGACAATCCAAGATCCATCCCCAGAGAAGCAAAAATTGAGATACTAAACTGATAAGATCTCCATATGTCTGGCAGAATAAATTTGTAATTCTTATGCCCTCCTTTACTGATTACTTCTCTACATGAAAATATTATGTCCATTGGGCAAATGAATGTTAAAAGAGGTCTAGGAATAGACAAAGTGTTTTTCCTAGATATAACAATGTTGTATGTCAAAGACATAGTGGTTCTGGCCATAGATGTCATAATTGCATAAAGAAGAACTTGCATTCATATGGCATCCAGTATAATAGTTACTCATTGACCATATCATTCACCCCCATAGTTGAAATGGACAAATGAAAGAATAGGCTACTGTCGGTATAAAGGAAGAAGATGAGATGGTAGTGTGTGTAGTTGTTTCCTTGGCTACACATCTATAGATGAGAGGTGGATTACTACCGTGTGTGTCAATGGATGGATAAATTGCAATTGGGATCAGAGGGACTTGACACAAGAAGACAGAGGTTAGAGGAAGGTGCTTTGGTGGAGATGATGATCCGGTATAGGAAACTGATATGTGCAGTATGTTACCTATATGAATATTAATCAGTATTTCAATTATGATCTAGGCGGTGGCTCATGTAGCATGGATTGAGGTGATCATGTCTTGGGTGATATTAGAAAAGACTTGAGTGGTATGTGTTGGCCTAGTAGTAGCTCATATATGCATACATTTTTTTGGGCTAACTGGTTTTTTTTGGCATGATAATGATGTGGTATGGCATTGTGTTCCTATAAGATCATGTCATAACTTGTGATGGATGTCATGTAGCTAGAAGATCATCAGTTGATCACATATGCACAACTCAACCGATATAAGGTGCAGATTGGAGCCTTGGTTTAGAACCTAATAGGTAATGAAGACTTGATATCTGTGATTCAAGGAGTATTCACAGTCATATTTTTTTAGTCGTATCAGACATGCTGGACATAGGGGGAGAGAAAGTGCCTATGGTTGTACTGGTATGATTGAGACTTTGGGATGTGCTTATCGATCTTTAATTGTGAGATATTTCAATGTCTATTCAATTTGTACTTATTTGAAATCACAATCGGACCACTGGGAGAGTTGCCTGCAAAAAGGGAGAGTTAACTGCATAAGAAGAGAACATACATTTGGTATCGGAGAGGATACTGGTGATATTAATTTGGTATCAATGTCAGCTTCAACACTTGTTATCAGCAAGTTGGGGTCAAAATAACTTTTTTCATATCAAAGGGGAGATGATGAAGTCTGACCAGCAAGTGGTAATCACTAATAAATTTTTCCTACAATTGATATCATTTTTATATATACAATTGGTATACGTTTTCTATATACATTCAGTTGCTGAGAAATTAGTGTTAATCGGTGTCTGAGGCCTTCATCTCAAGTGTTGTTGATTGAGAGGATGCAGAGTGAAATGGTAAAAGGAGGAGACACAACCATTAGAGAGAAAATAGAGATAAACTTTGTCAATGCCCTTTGTCATTGTTGTCAAAGGGGGAGAGAGAATATGTAGTATATCAGATACTGTGTGTGTTGACATCAATGCCAAAGGGGGAGATTGTTGGTATTGAGTTGTCATTGATGTCAATCGGTATAGCATGGCAACTGGTATGGGAGATGGATGTGTATTGTTGTCATTGATGTCAATTGGCTGCATTAGTGAGGTCAACCAGTGAGTATACAAGTCTTTGTTGCAAAGAAGGAACTAGTACCTGGTAAACCAGTGGATGATGAGAGTGATGGGTTGGTAGTGTATGGTTGCCAACCAATAAGCATGTGGTCAGAAAGTAAGCAAGGAGGATCCAAAGATGAAGTGCCAACCAGTATGTTGTTGGATGTCAATCAGCAGGACTCCCATTAGATAAAGATGATATCATAGGTTTATGATATGACTGACAGTGAGTGTGATCAACTGGATCATATATTCTTAATTGAAGATGTATATGCTCAATGTCAGCTAAGGCATATTTGTGCAATGTCAGAGGAAGAATATGATGACAAGGATCTACTCCCACTGGTAAGTGGAGCTTATCTCCCAATATGCATGGAATGCATCATAACCCTCTAAGATAAGACATAAAAGAAGAAGGCACATGATTGAAGGTTCGTACTGGATGAACCGGTGAAACACAAGGATTCCTCAGGTGCATGAAATTAGAGATATGCATTAGATCAGCAAGGGAAGGCATGTTGAGCTACCAGGACAAAGAAGGAATTAGAGTGGAGAAGTGATTGGTTTGTCACTTTGACAAACCGATTAAGATGTTGTCTGGGCTGATGAAGATGAAGGTAAAGTTGAGCACCTACAGACAAAGAGTGCAACTAGAATGCAGATGCAAATTGATGTAGGTTGGTGCATGTCATTTGGAGTTTGATGGCATGGTGTCATCAAGGTTATTATCGATATACAGGAAGATGCATCATCAACTGGTAAGTAGAACAATCAGTGAGCTAGCAAAGAGACAAAGTGAAAAGATCCTATCTGATGAAGATGGGCATGCAGTAGGCTGACAAGTGAGGTGACCAGGAAAAGGTGTTCCATTGGCAGAACAACAAAGAGTAAGCTTAAAGGCTGGCAGGTTAGGGTTTAACTGGTAGGGTTAGAGAATCGATAGATGAACCCGGTTGTGTGTTGGTTGGTGATAGAGTCTAAACCTACATGGTGACTAAGCTAAGGTGCATGTCAGTAGAGATCCCACATGGAATCCAAGTGTCAAACAAATAGACCATGCATTGTCAGTGAGGTTGTTGCAGAGTCAGTTGACATTAATATTGATGGCACATATCATGGGTCGAGGACTGAGGATGCAACTCAAGATTGATTAGAGGATAGAGATCTGATCTGTTGGCATCATGATCAATGTAGAGTGTCTAGGTGTTGATTAGGGTTGGTGAAGATAACCATGTGATCGCTTCATGGTGATTGACAAGTGCAGACTGACAAAGATGTCATGTTTTCTATATATGGCAAACGTATTTTGGAAGGAGGGTGATTGGAGGTGATGGGTGATCAGATGTAGGTTGATTATCTTAGAGAAGAGATCCAATCTGATTTGATATGCCTCATGGTTGATGAAGGAACCCTAGTGTTCCAGAGGTTTGAATGTCGTTCATGGAGGGAAAACTCAGCTATAAATATGTCGACTAAAGATCAAAGATGATTGATGCTGCCAGATGATTAGGTGTCATAGATTGAAGAGCATAGAGTGAAAGTGAAGTAGAGAGCCAACCAGTTAGAGACTTCATCAAAGATCATAGGTACTAAGTGTTGGAGGTGAAACCGATGAGAGGGTTTAGCAGAGGCTTAATCGGCAAGGTCAGAGTGACTGGTAAGCTGCAAGTTGTTGTAGTCAAGTGAACCGGTGGTGCTAACACCTGTAGGAAGACAACAAAGAGGTTTGCAATGAAATGGAAGTGTCAGTGAAGATCCGACAAGGAAAGATCAAATCAAGGTTAGAGAACTAGTAGGGATAGAGTAGGGAAAGAGCCAAAGAGAGTGAGCAGAGAACCTGCAGAGTCCAGAGCAGAGAAAGACTAGTTGAGAGGAGTAAAACCCAAAGAGAGAGTACAAAGGTTACAGAACTCATTTGTAATGGGGAGATTACTTTTTCATTGTATAAAGACTTTGTAATCACTGAGTTAGAGCTTGGTGCAGGGGTTAATGCCCTAAAATCAAGG
The DNA here is from genome assembly GCF_030272615.1 of Cryptomeria japonica. Lineage (NCBI taxonomy): Eukaryota > Viridiplantae > Streptophyta > Pinopsida > Cupressales > Cupressaceae > Cryptomeria > Cryptomeria japonica. Next base: position 265,584,486 of record NC_081405.1, on the reverse strand, counting down.
GTTGGTGCTTGTTGGATTAGTGCCCTAAATCAAGGGTTGGTGCTCTAAAATCAGGGGTTGGTGCTCCTTAGGTTGGTTCCCTAAATCAGGGATTGGTGCACCTTTGGTTGGTGCCCTAAATTAGTAGGGGTGGTACTCCTTGGGTTGGTTCTCTAAATGTTGTAACCATTGTTTTTATTGTGTGGTTGGATTGGAGCAGTAGGCTCCAACATAATTTCTCACCGAGGCTTTTCCCATGTTGAGTTTTCCTCATATATCTATTGTTATGTGATGTTCTTTTTGTGTGTGCTTGCATTTTCATGTCCTCCCCTATCTCACCAGTATATTTACTTTGTGTTATATCTACTAACCATTACACACCTTTTAGGAATTAAAAGGGTTAAGTTTGAAAACCACTGATTTAGCCCCCCCACCACCTCTGAGTGGCATCTTGTGTTCTACACTTATGACGACCCTATGATCAAAATTATAACATTTTTTCATCAGCCTTCATTCCAAGGATCATTGCTTAGCCCTACCAACCCTTTGGGGCCTATTCCTAACAGACAACAGTGCGACGCAGGGATGTTCGTGCACCAACTCATGTCCTTTGGCCTACTTCATGTTGTAACAGATCTCCATGCTTGTTCTGAATTAAAAACCCTTCCCAACTCATTTGGAGGGGTTCCTACTTTGTGTTCTTGGCTCTTAATCTTTTTCCTCTCTCATGCTCTTTCAAAAAGCTCTCTTTGACAAGCTCTTGGCTCATGCAACATCAACATCAAAAGCAAGCTATCAATACCAACATCAAGCTTC
>NC_081405.1:265183691-265278691 GCF_030272615.1 Cryptomeria japonica | reverse complement strand
ATCTCGGCCAATACCTAGTTCATGGTTGAAACCTGTCTTCAAAAATCCAGGAGAGAAACTAAAGAGGCTCAAGAGTCCGCAAACATGAGTTCTTATGAGTATGACAATGATATCTTTTTCAATTCTGATCATACTACATTACCTGACATGGATGCCTATAGAAACATTCCAAATGTTGAGAACATGGACACTACAAACAAGAATGATACACACAATGATGATATGGACAACTTTTCAGTACATTCAACAGATGTGGAAGAATCCATTATGGATCCCCGTTTCAATCGATTGGTTGAGGAAATAATGAGGAGGGATAGACAATACTTCTTACAAATGATGGCACAAAGTGGAGCCAAGATACCTCATGATTTTGAAATGTCTCAAATAATGGAAAATCGACCTTTGCAACAGCCTCACTCCAACATGGATCAAAGAAGGCCTAATAGTGGAGGCAATAAAAGACCACATCTTGTGCCTGAATCACCATCATCTTTGTTTCAAAAACCAGAGGTCCCACATACACATGGTCAAGCATATGATACTCACCTTTGCAGACCATTATGGAAGTCTTATGCAAAGAAATATGTTCAATCACATATCAATGCTAAGGATCAACCACCAAAGCAATTGGATATTCAAAGGCATGCTCAAAATTTGGACACAAGGAAACCCCATGTCAAATTTGGGGGCAACACATTAGAACATGACATGCCTGTAGAGTATGGTATACAGGACAAAATAGATATTTCGTTCCTCAACATGAATCTATACCAAGTGGTCCATATATGCAGCATCACTATAGACCTCCTCCATATGAACATGTGTATGATCAATATCATCCATATATGCAACATGCTCCTCCTCCAATTGGTGCCTCAAGCATAGGGTATGGTCCAAGAAGTCGATCTCCACCTAAGAACAATTTGGAGCAACAAATCAAGGACTTACAAAAGAAAATGGAGGACATAAATACACCGAAGCCAACATACACAATGAGAGACATATGTCCTTATCCATTTGACAAGAGCATTCCAATGCCTCCTTTTTCTACATACTTTGTGACGCCTAAATTTGATAAGTATAGAGGAAAAGGGGATCCTAAGGCACACATAAGACAGTTTTTCACAGCTTGCATTGAGATAGCAGTAGAAGAGACATATTTGATAAGATTATTCCCACAGAGCCTAGGTGATCAAGCTATGGAATGGTTCTCCCAACTTCCACTTGGAATTAAGTCATGGGGTGACTTAGCAGAGGCATTTATTCAACATTTCTCCTACAATATAGAGACAGACATATCAGTCACTACTTTGTGCAACACCAAGCAAAAAGAGGGAGAGTCTTTTGCATCATTTTTACAAAGATGGAGGAATCTAGCCAGTAGATGCTCTTGTGAAATTCCACAAAAATAAATGGTAGAAATGTTCACCCAAAATATTAACAAAGAGATTGGTTATGACTTAAGGAAAGCTTGTTTGTCCACCTTCAAGGACGTCATTGAAAAAGGCTTAGCAACAGAGAAGGTCCTAATTGAACAAGGAGTCATTAAGATATTCAAGGAAAACAAAGATGACTTTAAAGGAAAAGACAAGCCAAGATTTTGGAATAAAAACAAGAACACAGTCAATGATGGTGTTGTTGATGCCAATACAATGCGACCCAAATTCATTTTTTCTGGATCAAATCAAGTGAATACTCAAACAACTTCTAAATCATGAAGGAAGTACACTCCATTGGGAGAACCACTTGAGTCAGTTTTCAAAAAGCTAGTGGCAAACAAGGTAATCACTATTCCATATTTTCCTCCATATGAACCAAAGGTTAAACCATATTGGTGGAATGATGATGAATATTGTGAATTTCATAAGAGCAAAGGTCATAAAATAGGAAATTGTCATCGATTGAAGAACATCATACAAGATCTCATTGATAGGGGTGACATTGAGATTGAAGGGCACTCATCCAATCAAGGACATGCGATGTTTAAGGAACCATTCCTAAAACATGACAAAGGAAAAGCTAAAGTCATAGATGATCAAACCAACTATACCAGAGCAACCTATAACTATGATTCAACCATCAATCACATCTCGATGGATAATTACATCTCTACCATTATCATCAAGGACAAAACACCTGAGAATTCTACCCAAAGACCCAAGATTGTCCTAAAAGGCGTTGGACCTTCTTCTGAACCTACCTCTGAATGTCATGTTACAACCCGTCAAGGTAAAATCACTTTGCAAGGTGCTCCAGCCAAGAACATCGCTTCTTCATCAACCAAGCCTATGTATGACCTTGTAGAACAGTTAGGGAAGACACCCGCTCTCATCTCCATACTTGAACTCTTGCGCGAATCCCCTGCACATAAATCCATTCTTGACAAAATCTTGAGAGAAATTGTTGTTCCTACTGATCTGAACGTGGACCAGTTTCAAGCCATGGTGGGATACCTTTCCATTCCACACTCCCTTACATTCACAGAAGCCAATGATGCCTCTGTAAGTCAGCCACATAATGCACCTTTACACATCGAAGCCTTCCTACACAAACATCAAATAAAACGAGTCCTGATAGATGGAGGAGCTAGTCTAAACATTTGTACTTTGAACACAATAATACAATTGGGATATTCTGAAAAAGTTGTGAATGCTACAAACAAAATTACCATCAAGGCATATGATGATGAAGAGTGTTCATCCAAAGGCATAGTCACCTTACCTCTCAGAGTACTTGATCTTGATCTCACATACAACATATTGCTAGGACATCCTTGGATTCATGAAATGAGCGCAGTCCCATCTACATATCATCGATGTATCAAGTTCCCTCACAATGGAGTTGAAGTGACCGTCAAAGCTGACCCAAATCCATTCATATATTGCAACAATATGTGACCTAGATCAAAAATAACAATCCCAGTCAATCGAGAAGTTGTTCCATCTTCGACATATGTAGATCTAGAATCCTTGAAAGCTTCTACATCAAAGCAAACAGAGATCAAAGAAAAGTTCAAGTTTAAAGACCTGGGATGTGGTGAGTATATATTTCATGTTGATCAACTCCCACTATCTCCTAAGGTATTCAGTCAACAAGAACAACCTACAAACAATTTGCAATGCCAAGTAATTGGGTGTGAACCACCTAGTGTTGTGGCTACTAAGTCTGAATGCAAATCTCCTCTAGTGGTGCAAGCACCTCTTGATATCAATAGTCCTAAGAATGGTTCCAACAAAGAATCTATTGAGCGTATCGCCAGCCCTCTTAAGAACTCACATAGCTCTACCATATCATCCACTCATTCCATTTCCACTCCATTTCCAGACTTGGATCAACAAGAATCACAAAAGCCCTTAGTCATCGGGGATCAAGAATCAAGCTTTGAAAAGAAAAATATAAAAGTCAATAATAAAGAAAAGTCCTTTAGTCCAAATCAAAATCAAAAGCTACTGGACTCTACAAAAATCAAAGTCAAGGATAAAAATCCTATGAAGTAAAAAGAACAAGAGTTGATCTCCGTTAATACCAAAATAATTGGGGGCAAAAGTTCTACAATTTCAAGTAAAAAAGAACACTTGTTGATCCTAAGTCTCCATCATGCTATCCTATTTTCACTTCTTTTCACAGTCATAAGCCTTCATAACTCATCTACTTGTTCCACACATCCTTTCCCTTCTAGTGATACATCATGGACCTTTAAAGGAGCTTCCTTGAAGGACTTTGTTGTCAGGGATGCCCAAACCTCTTTAGGTGACATGCATACGGGCCTATGTAGTCCACACACTACTAATTCTATCTCAGTTCCTTTATCAAGGAAGACAGTCACTCGAGCTACACATCATTCAGTCAAGGAACAATGCAGCTACAATCATAAGGTGAAGCCTCGCACATTTAAGGTAGGGGACTTGGTTCTCAAAGAAAATCCTAAAAATCAGCAAGACAAAGAGAAGAAGGGCAAGTTCGAACCAAATTGGTTTGGTCCTTACATCATTACAGCAGCATATGGATCTGGGGCATATCAGCTCTCAACTACAGAAGGTGAACCTTTGGAGGATCCTATCAACAACATGCACCTTCGCAGGTTCTACACATAGCTCTTCAAAGTATCCTAATTCAAAAATACAAAAAAATTCAAAAATTTTGAAAATTTCAAAAATACAAAAAAAATTATAAAACAAAAAAAATCATTACTTGGTGAAAACTTGGCAAACAGGCGCCTTGTGACACAAAAAACATTGAAAATCAAAAAAAGTAAAGAGAAATAATTTCGTCCAATAGTGAAAACCACTTCGGTGGTGCCTTGGGCACGTACCATGGTGAAAACTGGGTCACCAGTGCCATGTGTAGAGACATTGCTCCTCCCTCCTTCAGGATTCACTTTCATCCTTTCACTTTGCACACACTCACAACCTATTCATTCATAATAAACTTACCCATTCCCATCATGGCTTGTTATTGATCTACCCAAGATTGGTTAGCCATTCATAATAAACCTCCCTTTTCACCTCCCTTTCCATCCATAATAAATCAGATCCTATCTCTGGCTAAGGCAAATCCTACATCTAGTGATGGGTGTGGAACTGAGAACATCACATGTTTCAAGGAGTATAGTTTCTTCCAGCTTCCTTCAGTCTATCCACGCACAATTCGCAATAAAGCAACATTTGCATCACAGATCCGCAATAAAATTTCATCTTCTCCGCAATAAAGTATCAGTTTCATGGATTTAATCAGTTTCAGATGAGACACAACAGCAACAATGGGCTTCAACAAATCAAATCTTTCAACAGACTTAGACAACATATGGTTCCATGTTATCTATCCTTTTTGTGAAAGTAAACATTGTGACCACAATCAAATAAGACTTATACAAGTGACAAGAGACACTAAACTTGAGGACTACATTGGATGTTGGTGTCGAGTCTTGGTTTTCTTTTGATTTTATCTTTTTGGTGACATGTCTTTTAACTTTTTTAGGATGTCTCTGACTAGAGATTCTATCTCTAGGATGTCTTTGACTAGAAAGGCGAGAATGGGGTATCATCACTTATTTTTCTTTGCTGTCTGTGGATTGTCTCTTAGTAATGCTATGACTTGTCCAAGGATATCAAGACACTATGAGTCTAGTATGAACTGGGGCATTCTTTGTTTGTGACTGTCTTATCTCCATGCAAACAGGTACAATGACTTTCTGGGTCGAACATATGCCTCGATTGCCATAACCTACTTGCCATAATAAAGCTCAATGATGATAATGCACAAGAAGCTCTTTCACTTTCATAGCTTCTGTCTTCCATCCCCCTTTCTTGATTGACTTCCATCATCCTTCTCGAGTCCGTGTAGCCTGCTATCACATGACTGAGTATAATGACACACCAAAAATATTTGCATTTCATGTAGTTGCACCTGCATTACCACATATAAGCATTTCATACATACATATAGATATCACAACTGCATCACATCCTGCACACAACACCTATTAGCACAATTTACATTTGCATTATCATATTCATCTGCATTACATACATTGACATTTGCATCATGCATACACATATAAAACATAAAAGAACAAAAAAAAAAATATATTGCATTGCATCATATACATATTTGCATCCATATCATAAGCATCACATAAGCACATCTCATCACATAGGTACACATGCATATAGCTGCCGCAAAGATGAATCATCTCATATATATATAATCATAAGTGTCATGATACAATGATGTCAAAATCATATGGCTACAATCACCCGTAGGTGTCTACATCATCATACAAAATAGTACAAGACTGATACAGAGGAACCCACTGATCACTCCCCCTAGCACTGCTGGCAGTGCTAATCTTGTAGTTGTCATGGTGTCCCAAGCCACATGTCCTACCCTCATCTCCAGCCCTGGATCCTAGAACACTCGTCTAAGGGCATCCTTGTCTCCATCTGGATCGTACGGAATCAGCTCCCCATCGATCAGTATCCGTAGAATCCTGTATACATCCTCCAGGGTGACTGTCATCTCCCCCATCAGCAAGTGAAAAGTGCAAGTCGCAGAGTGCCACCTCTCCGCCAGTGCAGTCAGCAATCCCATGTTCACCTGAAACTCAGGCACATACAGAATATGTCTCAATCCCATAGCCTCGATCGTAGCTCGGTCCTCGGCTGTCAACTCAAGTCGCAACCTCTGAGTCGATAGGAATCTCTCCCGTGACTCCAACATAGGCAAATACTCCTGCAGTCACACAAATCAATCATCTCAGTCCTAGTGACACTCACTGTTCATCACAAAGTGTTGCTTCTATTCTAGTGGTACTCCCTGTTCATCATAAAGTACTATGTGTTTGGCACTCCCTATTCATCACAAAGTGCTGCTGACATTTGCACTCACTGTTCATCACAAAGTGCTGCTCATATTTTAGTACTCCTTGTTCATCACAAAGTACTATATCTTGGTACTCACTGTTCATCACAAAGTGCCTCGATCTATCCTAGTCTTCCCTAAAGGACCTGCTTGAGTGTATCCTCTCAATAGCTTATCCAATCGACAACGTATGTTCATCACAGAACTGCTAATTTGGCCTTGAAGACATATTACTCTACCTAGCATGCATTAATGACAACAGTAAATGCATCAAAGTACAAGGAGGTTTTGTGGTACTTACTGGCTCTCCTGCCTCTACTGGCCTCTGAAATTGGCGAACGCGATTGAATATATGAGCCATTGCCATCGTTGCTGACTGCTACTGCTCTATCTCGCTCTGCACTCTGATCTCTTGGATGTGTGGATGACAATGAGGATGTTTTCCCCTCATGGTCTATCTTATAGACTACCATAGCCCTAGTCTCCTGTGTCAGTCTTCGTTATCTTGTGACTCTGTCACTTTATCCGATCAATCCTTTCTAGCCATTCTTTCTTATCAAGATATTGTCTGTGATCTTTTCAAACATTTTCATCCAATCTCTCGAAGGGGCATATCATTCCCATCTTGGGGCAACTTTGTATTAGTTCATCTTATCTTCTTTGAAACAATGCGACAAGCTGCATTGTCTCAAAGAGGGGCAAAATGTAGACACCTAAAATTATCATGTCTAATTAAATAAATATTTTTTTTATTTAATTATTTTAGCCTAATTCTTCTATTAATTAAATAAATCTTTATTTATTTAATTAATTCATTTATCCTCTTCTAGTTATTTCTCATTTAAATAAATTATTTATTTATTTAAATTACCCTTTTCTTAAATTAAATAAATACTCTTATTTATTTAATTGATCCCACTTTTTCTATTAATTAAATAAATATTTATTTATTTAATTAATTCATTAACCTTTTCTACCCATGACACATGTCATTCATCTCTTAATTTATACACTACCTACCCCTTTCACTATTTTATTATTTTCTTTACCTACCCTCTAATCATAGCCGACCTCTTTTACACCTCTCAATCTTATCCCTCCATTTCTTATAGTGTCTTCTATATAAGGAGATGCTTCCTTCATTATCAACCCTAATCAATCATTATAATCAATCTATGCCCCCCCGTTGACTACTTGACCACACTATGCTTTTGAACATAGGCGATCCTACTTGCAACCACATTTCATTCTTTGTTGAGCTCTTGTGCACATAAAATCTGAGAGCAAATATATCAAGCAAGATCAATGGAGATAGGAAGAATGGAGATCCAAACCCTATTGGATATGTGATGGTATAATCTTTGTGATTTCATTTGATTTGCATTGTCTTAGGTAATCTTCATATGTTATGGTGGATCTTTGTTGTTGTTAGGCTAGGGTTTTGTGGTTGAATTTATTTAGCCTTTCAATATCATTATTATTGTTATCCACTTTCACCATATATAGAACCATTGTGTGTTATGTTCCAAATGGTCAATCCTGGGTTAGTGATTGTGTATCCTTCACTTGTGGTTTGTCAGGATTAGTTATGGCTATTTGTTTTGCCATAGAGTTCTCGTAGAGAGACCTTTCCTATTAGTGTCCTAGGAGAGAGAGTGGCTTTCGAGCGGGGGCCATGCCCGAAGTGGATGGCAGGATAACCCCTCGAAAGTCAGTTAAGAAGTGATAACCTAATACTTGATTAGGGGGTGGGTAGATTAAATATTAATTAAGATAATGTACCTCGTGAATAGGTGAGTGTTAGTATAGGGCTCTTAATGTTGTGAGAAGGCCTGGAATGGCAAACTTACCACCTTGTCTTCACGAAAGAATTGGTAGGGTCTGCATGAGACTTAGATGGAGTCGGAGGTTCAGGAGAGGTTACTAGGATAACCTAGGATGGGGTCCGAGACCTATGGAGGCCTACCAGGGTAACCACCATAAGCCATGCGATGACACTCTCTCCTTAGAGTCACTAGTGTTTTGTGAGTTGAGTCACATGGATGTTTGTGGAGTCATGTAGTTCTTTCGTACTTGTCTTATTTTGCTTGCTTGAGGGTCTTCTACTATCTCCTAGCACAGTGGGGTGGTTCCATTTTGGGATCACATGGTCGGGTGGTAGTGCCACTTCCCATCGAATGTTCTGGATTGTATCTTTAGGCAAGGAAAGGCTTCACTGGTGTTTCTTGGTTTGTGGTTCATGTACCAGCTCTTGTTCGTGATCATTGTTTAGTTGAGACCTTGTGGTTATTGTATCAGACTTTTATGTAACCTTGATATTGTAACTTTTGGATTCTGTGGTATTTTTGGAAGCCATGTATTTATGGATATTGTAATATTATATCGGTGGAATGTATGTTAATTCAGTTGCTTTGATCTTTTGTATAAATGAAATATGGATAAATAAATGCATTGGAATACTTTGGTTCTTTCATTATGGAATTTAGATGTATGTGTAGTTTTAATGTTAAGCATTTAATTTATCTAATTAAATGGACAATTGGATTAACCATGGTGTTAATATAATTTGTGAATTGATCATTGTTGGTAACCCTTAGGAAATCATGTGTTAGACTTCTGTCGTGTTATTAAACATGTTATTGTTATAATTAATACACTTAATCTTAAAAAAAAAAAATTATTTCACCCTTTAGTTGCCTAGTTGTGTTGTTTTCCTTTAGGGTTCCTGGCGGGGCATTACAATGTTAGTCAACTCTTAGTGTTTAACACTTTTAATCTTAGAAGTCAAAGCTTAGTCTGTGCGATTTAAACTGTCAGTGAATATAGCAACCTCTATTGTAGAATTTATAGACAATAACCTTAAACATTTAGTGCCTATATTTCATTAGGGGAGAGAGTCCTATACATGTGCACCCTAACTTCGCACTTCTCAAAATCTTATGTGGACATTTCAAAATTTTCTCAATTTTATACAACTTACTTGTCAAGTCCCCTACTTAAAAACTTCATTTCAAGTCCATGTAGTACCCCTCCTCGATCAACCTCTTTTGTATATTTTGAGTTACTTCAGTGACTGTTCTATGGAACATTATTGTATTTTGATTCGGATATTATGTGATGTTATTTCATGCTTTATCTGGATTTATGGTGTATGATTTTATGCAATATTTTAGTGCTTATGATTAATGTTATTTTATGGATCATTATCATGGACTGACACTTTTCCCTTCTATTGCGATGCGTCATTTATATGTTGCATGTTTGTAAGTGTATTGGGATGCGAGGAGATGATTTTCCTTCACTCACTCCGGTGAGACAGGGAACGTCATGATTCTCCTTCATCGGTGTGTTTACCATGTCTATATATATTGGTCTATATGCACGTGTGGTTCTTTGGTGCAGGACATTGTAGGTACTAGTACCGAGAAGGTACGGGGTATTGACTCCACCTAGTTTTGCAGGTCTGAGCATGCCTTATATATCCGATGGGAGTGGAGGAGATAGTTATTGTACCCTAGCTTGACCGCAGTTACGCTCGTGTGAGTGTTGTTAGTCGGTTGTGTTTCCTCGTCTGGCTGTTATGCGTGTCATGGTGCCTTGGTTTGGTCATTCGAAAGTCGTCATTTGATCTGTCTTGGTTTTGCGTGTTTTTGTTATTTAAATGGTTATTTAATTTAAATGGATGATGCTATCTTATGTTGGTGTAATCATTTAATTAATATGCTTTGTGATTATTGTTTAATTAAATTAATGATTGCTAGATTAAATGGTTAAAATGGCTTAATTTATTGTGTAAAGTTGCATTGATATTTTTGTGAAGTAAATAAATTGCCTAGCCATTTAAAAAGGTAAAATGCTTATGTTGGAAGAAAGTAATTTGGAAAAAGAAATTAATAAAAGCTTTCCTTTTGACTTTTGCTTTTTCATTTTAATTATTGGAAAGAATTATTATTTTTTTTGGAAAAGAAATAAATCTGATTGCCTTTTAGTTTTAAAATATTTAAATTTGATTGGATGAAAAACTTTAACCTAGAATCTTGGGTTAAAAGATATTTTTGGGCATCCATTCTAAAAAAATTCAGGGCAGTAGAAGAAGAGGTTTTTGGAGAGAAAATTCTGGAAAAACTTCCTGGAGGAGCTGGAAATTCATCCTGGTTGCAAGACTGGATTTGCTTCATTCCTTTTGCTTGCTAATTGCTTCAAGGTTGGAGGTTCCCTTCTAGTTTTGAATTTGTTTTGTAATTTTCAGTTTGCTTCCTGTGCATGGAAATTTATTCAATCTTCCTGTAGATGTTTGTGGAATGATTGAAATGAAAGAATTAGTGTTTACTACTACTGGTTTTGTGAAATCTATATCATATGGTTGCATTCAGGAAAGAAATGGTTCATTTCTCTATCTGCTGTGTGTTTTATTCTTGGAAATCAATTTATTGATTTACCTCTTCTTTGAGAAGAAATAATTTTAGATTGGACTTGGTGGATGCATCCTTGTTTCTATTTTGTCATGATTTGGTTAGTCATTATTTCCAGTATGTTTATTTCACCATTTACCTTGCTGGTAATCTCTTCCTTGAAATCTTGGAAATTGGCACTATATGTGTGAGCCCATGAAATAATTCTGGAAATGTAGTATTACTTGTTCGAAGAGGTAAGTGTCACCAGTTCGAAAAGTAAAATCCCTGTTCGAAGAGGTAAATTACATGTTCGAAGAGGTAAGTGTCACTGGTTCAAAGAGGTAAATTACCTGTTCGAAGAGGTAAGTGTCACCGGTTTGAAGAGGTAAATTACCTATTCGAAGAGGTAAGTGTTACCGGTTCCTGTTTGAAGAGGTAAATTACCTATTCCTATTTGAAGAGGTAAATTACCTGTTCTTGTTTGAAGAGGCAAATTACCTGTTCCTATTTGAAGAGGTAAAATTACCTGTTCCTGTTTGAAGAGGTAAAATTACCTGTTCCTATTTGAAGAAGTAAAATAACCTGTTCCTGTTTGAAGAGGTAAAAAACCTATTCCTGTTTGAAGAGGTAAATTACCTGTTCCTATTTGAAGAGGTAAAATTACCTGTTCCTATTTGAAGAGGTAAAATTACCTGTTCCTGTTTGAAGAGCTTGAAGAGGTAAATTACCTATTCCTGTTTGAAGAGGTAAAATTACCTGTTCCTGTTTGAAGAGGTAAAATTACCTATTCCTGTTTGAAGAGGTAGATTACCTGTTCCTATTTGAAGAGGTAGATTACCTGTTCCGATTTGAAGAGGTAAAATTACCTATTCCCGTTTGAAGAGGTAAAATTACCTATTCCTATTTGAAGAGGTAAATTACCTATTCCAGTTCAAAGTGGTATTGCGTGATGTAATGTGATTTTCATGTGAATTTTATTATGTGGTTAATGAATTTATCAATGAAAATTAAGGCATGAATTAGAGATTCAAATGGGTAGATTTGGATTATTGATTTGGAAATTGATTAAGATGTTACTGCTGGAAAGGAGTGTTTATTTAATTTTCAATCAATGATGTTGCAAGTGTTTATGATGCTGATATTTTCAAAAGATTGTCTTAGTGTGGATTTGATGTATTTTGCATCCTTGCAAGTGTGTATTGTGATATTTTGGTCTGTGGTTCAGTCATCCTATGGTGGTGTAATTGGTACCTTTGACCAAGTGATATATGTAGGCTCCATTGTCTTAACCATGTAGTGTCTTTTCCTTATGGTTGGTCAAGAGTCAGTATGTCCTTGTTTGACCACTTGTTTTTCTGATAGTGATGTTATGGCTGTCTGCTTTGCCATAGGGTCCTTGGGGAGTGACCATGCTTGTGTAGTGTCCTTTGAGAGAGTGGCTTTCACTTGGGGGTTGCACCCAAAGTGGTAGGCATTACGACCCAATGAAAGTCAGATAATAACTAGTAATCTAATGAAATGATTAGGTGGGTAGTATCATAACAATAATAAAGATAATTGTACCTCGTGCATAGGTGAGTGCTAGTACAGGGCTCATAATGTTTCGAGAAGGCCTGGAATGGCAAACCAACCACCTTGTCTTCACGAAAGGTTGGTAGGGTCCGCATGAGACTTAGTTGGAGCTAGAGGTTCGGAAGAGGTTACCAGGACAGAGAGCCGGGACCTATGAGGGCCTACCAGGCTAACCATCTTAAGCTATGCGATGACACTCTCTCATTTGGTTCACTTGTGCTTTGTGATGTCAGTTCACTTGTGTTTGTGAAGGTGAGTCACCTGGATTCTTGTGGAGTCTTATTGTGCTAGCATGGAGTCGTATTGTTTTGTCGACCATGTCATGTTTATGCTTGTTTGAGGGTCCTTAGTTATCTCCTAGCACGGTGCAGTGATTCCATTTGGGAATTACATGGTCGGGTGGTAGTGCCACTTCCCATCGGATGTTCAAATTTGTGCCTTCATGCGAGGATTAGCTTCGCAAGTGTTCTTGTGGTTCATGACTCATGCTTCATCTCATGTTTTGGAGATTATTGGTATTTGTAGACCTATGTGGTCATTGTATCATTGTAATATTGATCTTATGTAACCTTGTAATTGGATGAGATCTATCCTTTTTGTTTATTGAGAAGTTATGTATTGGAAGAGCAATGTAATCCTATGTTTAGATGTTTTTTTATCAGTTCCTTGATGACGATAGTAAATGCTTATAGAAGTGGAGATTATGTTGTATCCTTTCAATCTTTCTATGATGTATCTTTATTTGCTTATGGCTTCTTGTGATCATTGAGTTATGATGCATATGTGGAATTTATGGTTTTATGGAAGTTATTCTTGAAGTTAATTCTTCGTTGGTAACCCTTAAGGAATTCTGGTGTAAGTCTTCCGCTTGTGTTATTGTGCATGTTGTGTAAATGCACTTATGATGTTTATACTTAAAAAAAAAAATTGTTTCACCCTTGTTGTGGGTTTTTCCTTGGAGGTTCCTGGCGGGGCATTACAGTCCACATGGTCAAATATGATGCCACATCAACATGCATTTTTGTGAAGGTGTGCACTAAGTCATGTTTACTTATGCACTGGTGTGGCATCACATGATTGGTTATTTTTGAATTTTAGAGGTACTTTTTTGGGGATAAGCACTGACATGACATTTTTAAGGTACCACTATTTGTCTCATTTTGTCCAAATACTATAGCATGTATTGGTACCCGTATTACCTACTGGTCTCTCTCCCCTATAGTTTCTTAAATAATTGCAAGTTTATATTTTTGATGAGAAGTTTAGTCTAGATCCTTTTAAATATATAATATTATTATGTTATTCTTTTAATAATGAATCAAGAACTATTGAATTTTAAGAGCCTTAATTGACATTGACTCCCATATAGCTTAATTAATAAATTTGGGTAGCCATAACCGTATTAAAATTAGTTACTTTTGTATAATCATTAAAATTTACATGTTATAATATGATCTATGTTATGTAATTGAAGTCAATAGTATTGATTTTGATACTTAAATGATATATCCATATTGACCATTAATAATGAAGCAAAAACTCAACTTTCTATATCCAAGCCTAAAGCTGGTAAAAAATGTTAGAGTAGACTATATCTAATTGAATTAAATTACATTGATATTATAGATACTCTAATGCATGCAAATTGACACTAAGAGAAGTATAGAAATTCTTGGATAGATTCATTAAATCAAATATACACGATTAGAAATCTTATTGATCTAGTTATTAAAAACAAAACCATAAATAGTTTTTCTCTAGATTTGGTAAATGCTTTATATGGACCATCAATTTGTGTGATGTTAACATTTGAATAATTCACAAGAGGTTATGGGAATTTATTTTATTATTCACTTTATAAATTCTTAGCTATGAATATAAAAGACAGTAAATCAAAAAGTCATTTAATGATATTTGCTCCTCTTAGAATATTGGAGTATGCCATGAATTATCGTTCAAAGATTGCATAATAATAGTCATGGTAAAATAGTATATGAATAGGATAATTATATTAGTGAAATGTTAGCTAATTGGAAGTCAAGAATTCAACCCATTAGATGTCAATTTGGGGTGGTTTTTGTGATGGTGTATTTTTTATTAGAATACTCTTCGACAATTTATAGATTTAAAAAATTAGAATTATGATGTTGTCTTATTTTTGTTATCAATTAGTTTTAATATTTAAATGTATACACATATATGTTAATGTGTTTATATGTCTTTAAAAACATACATGTGATATACCTTCTTCTCAATAAATATTTGCTTATTATTTAAATGATAAAATCTCCATTATTTCTATTATAATTTTGTATGCTTATTGAGACATGATTTAGTCATCATTGCATTAGAAAAAGGATAATTTATGAAATACATACTATATACTACTTGTCACATGAATGATAGTGTGTTTATCATCATGCATAATATATTTACACATGTTATCATAGTAGAAGAACCACACAATAGTTTCACAATGACGTTGATATGCATGTGAGAAAATGGATAGATACATGCTCCTTTATGATTTTATGTGATTTTGCTTGTTCTTGCATATCCTTGAGTCTTCTTGGATTGTATTGGAAATCATAATAAGTTTCATGTTGGAGATAGATCTTGAATCATTGAATTGATGTCGAATAGATAAGTAAAGATGTTGTATTAGCAGCTACAATGTAGAATCAATCATAAGCAAACACGAGCGAACACCTCAGATCATCAAAGGCACAATGCTCGTTGGCTAACATTCATGAGCAAGTACGACATGACCGATGAATAGACTACATAATTTCATTACTATTGCTAGTCTTACTCACATTGGTTCAGGTATCTTTTGTGTTATGAAAGATTCTAGGGAGGTGCAAATACTTTGTGGTAGGGCAAAAAAACACTCCAACAATGCTCTCACCTATGGTGTACTTTAGGGAGACAAGTTCCAGGAGTTCCTATTAGGAAGGTCTTCATAAGTTTTTCATATATATTTAATGTACTTGACCTTATGGTCTATTGTAAATAATTATGATATCTTATATTGAACCTTCTTATTGGTTTATTGTTTTATATTTTCATGTCACTATGTAAATATATGTCTTTGATCATGTAAAATTTGAGCATGTCTCATTAATTTATGCTATTTATTGCATTTTGTTAACTATGTAAATATTTAATAATGGAGGTCCTTATACATATGGTGTTTCTAGGCCCAAGTAGTCAAGAGTGAGAGGTCCAAAACTTGTAATAGTACAAGTTACAATAAAGTGAATTTTGTTGCAGACAATTTATCCAAGAATCCTACACATTTTTTATCCTCTCTGAAGTACATGACAATATATTCTATTTGTTGGAATCTAAGAACATTGAGAGGGGGGGGGTGGTGAATCAGTGTTCTACCAGAATATGAAATTTTAACCTTATTAAATAATGCATTCACCAACCAGTAAACCGGTACATATAAGATTGAAAGAAGTAAAGCAATCAATCAGGCAATCACACAAATGAATACCATAACACAGATAATTATATGTGGAAAACCTCAAAGAGGAAAAACCACGGTGAGATTTGTGACCCACAATATCAATCCACTTGCCATATGAAAAGATATTACATAATATGGGGGCCTACACATGCAAGAAGGCTTACAACTTAGAGCACATTTCTCATCACAAAAGGAGTCTCACTGATTACATAAAAATCCAGACTACAATCTGGAAGAATGAATGAACTGCAAAGATAACATCTCCTATGCTTGAATACAGTTCCGGTTCAAGCTTTGTCCATTCCGTTTGTGAAACCCTAAACCCTTACCGGAATAACCTTCACATTACTAATCCTCAATTACAATCATTACCATCATAACCTATATCTCTCTCTCATACATGTCACAAAATGTTATAATCAACTGACCTATATACCCTTACAATCTTTCATGCCATATGTCAGCTTACATAGATAATTATAAAATGAATATACATGTCAGCTCAATTACACATATACATAAATATCAAAATCAATTGCCGATTGTTGGATCTCCCAAATGATGTAAGCCTCCTATACTGGTAACCTAAATGTGAGTCATGTCAGCCTGCAATGCCAGTACCCAAAGAATCCTTTCTACCAGTGAAGATACCTGTCGCTGTCAGCGTGGTGTCTGTCGGTGAACAACCAAACCAAGGAATGAAAGTCAAAACATGTTGCCATTAATGACAACATATTGAAACCAATCAAATGAGTGTCAATTGCCAACAATCTTCCCCTTTGGCATTGATGACAACACTCATGTGAAAAATGATAATGGTTTCCATCTGCTGGTTTCACCCTAAGACCGCTCCCCCTGAACTAAATATCCATTTGTGATCATGATCTGAACAAAATACTCCATATCTCTCGAATGTAAAGAATATATTTTTCACCTATACCTCTCCTTTTGAAATCAATGCCAAAAAATACCAAAAACCGGGGCAAAGAATGAAAGTCTGTACAAAGAATGTCCCAAAATACCTTACTGGAGCTGAATATACTTGAGAATTTCTAGATAGTGTTTCTCCAAAATCTCTAGATAAGTATCCCAACCGGATTTAAGTGTGCCAGAAACAAATACAAGCCCATTAAGTATGTGAGAATAGGACTCTTTATCCTTAAGCTCTACCGGTGTGGGCCTACCAACCCTATCAATACACTCCTTATGTACACTTAATAAGTCCAACTAGGGACTCACCAATCCTCTCAGCCCTTTAGCTCTCCTTATGATTTTATCTTTAGCTCTCTCAAGAGCTGAAACTTGAGCTTCCAACAATAAGATCTGACCATCAATAGATGTAGTCAAAGAATTTGAGCCATCAAAAGAATTGATTATACCTACAATTTTCTCTTGAGTATCCTTAATCCTTTTATCTAAATCTGTTGTAAGTAAACTTGTGTTACAACATATTCTATAAATATTTGTACATTGCCTTTACGCATTATCAATCAACTTCAACTTATCATTAATCTCCTTCTTCTCTGACTCAACAATCTGATCAAAAGTAGCTCTCTTAGCTTGTGTAAACCTCTCCAGTGCCTGTCAATTAGATATTTGCTGTAAAGATTGAAAGTCCTTAGAAATGTGCTCTGTGATTATTTTAAGCTTGCTAGATGAGCTTGCTCCTTTGTCAAAATGGCACTTCGGGACAAGTCTATGCAAAATTGGGATTGATTGATCAATAATTCCTTTGTCCACAGATCCTTCCTTCATCATCTTCTATGCAACCATCATCATGAGCTCAATAGAACTCATCTCAGTTAAGCTTTTTTGCTCTACTAGTGAGGTGTCAATTGACAATAATGATGTGCTCACTACCAGTTCCCTACCAAATTACTCTTTCTTCTTCTCTAATGGTTGATTAACTTTAATAGCTTCCTCTTTTGCACCGGTGGCTTCGCCACTTGGTGCAGTATTGGTTACTACCGGTTCCTCCTTATGAACTGTATCCTCAACCTGTACATTTTGAGAATCTGCCGGTATCTCAACATTTGTTGGTATCACCTTTGTGTCTTGTATATTAGATTCTATTGGGGGCTCTATATCCAATATCTTAATATCTTTCAAAATTGTAGATGAGGTACCCATTACACCTTTACCTTTCCCTTCAACCGGGATGTCTGAAGTATCTATCTTAGTTTTCGGTGATGTATAAAAACCAGGGTTTGTAGAAAATAATTGAACCCATGCCTTGTGGGTCTCAGTGACTATCTCATTAACCCTTCCTAACATAAGAATAACTATCCAGTGCTTGCTTTGAAATATTTTTCTGTCTGCAACCTCAAGTGTCATATCCAACTCACTTGGAGTAATGAATCCACATATAGTTAATAACTCTTGAATCTTTATGAGCTTGTCCTCCTCCATAGCTGATAGTCTTCTAGCTTCTAGGTTTTCATATAGTTGAGCCCATATTTGATTCTTAATTTCCATCAAAGCTTTCTTATATATATCCAGATATAATAAAACAGCTTCCTCAACTTCTCTCTTATCATCATTATCTAAATGCTCATAATAGAATTGTACATTTTTCAACATACCATCCTTAGTTATTTCATCTACCAATTCTGCACAAGTCTTGGGTGGAATAATAGTTACATTACCATATACAATTGAAAGATTTGTGTCATCCATCTTCTTTCTTATTCGAGTACCATATGGTGCAGAAGGTGTTTCCTTTGGAGCTCTCTTCTTTGATGGTACCTTGATTGTGACCTTCCTTACCAGTTGCATCCTTGCTTCCTCCTTGCACTCCTCACCTTTCTTCCTCAATACCCTCTTAAATGCTAAAGGTGTGTCATCTTCAGTTCCAGAGTCTGATGGAATAGGCTCAATGAAAACTTCAAGCTCTTTCCTCTTCCTTCCTTTTTCTGGAACAACATCAATTAATGCCTTGATGTCCTGAGATACCTGTTTAACAAATTTGCTAGCTTTTCCCTACTATTTCTCCCTCTTCCTTTTGTTAAATTCAGTTTGAACCTCTTGCTTCTTCTATTTTGCAGCACCAAAGGATTTCTCAGCCTTATCATTAGGTGCATCAATTAACATCTTTGCATAAGCATCCAAAATCTAAGCATTAACCTTATATCCCATCTCTTCTATCCATATCTTTTGGGGCTTGACTGCTTCCATCAATGTCTTATCCTTTTTAACCATGAAGCATATCTCGGTTGAGTATTTCTCAAAAATTTGCTTTGGAACCCTTTCTTTAGATTTCATTGCTTTTTGGGATGCCTTGAAGTAACCCAAAATCTTATCATCTCATTGACTACCCAGAGTAGCAATAGATTGTTTCAGTTGTCTTCCTACCGAGATATCAAATGCCCATTGTCTCTTCCCAAAATTGAAAGTTTCATTAATGAAAAATAGCATCAAACAAACAATAATATTCCCATACCGAAATGTCCCCTTCTTCTCTCCTTTGATATTCCCAAGGTTGATTAACAACTCATCTAACATCCATCCACAAAGATCTAACTTCTCATTTTCCCTCTTGATCTTATGTGTGACATAAATGCAGGAGCTAGAAATAGAATTGAGATGATTGGATTGAGTTACCTTGTATCCAATAATCATGCTTCTGAATCTGATGTCTGTATCATTGATAGTGCTAACCCTCATCGATCATTGGTCCGATGTTGCATCGGTGAGTTTGTTAACTTGACTGTTAGAAATATTCTTCTCCAGACGCTGACCAATTTGTGACAAATCGGTGATGGCCCTAATAGCCTCCTTCGAGATCTTGTAAGATCTGTCCAACCAGATGAATTATCCATGCACTCTGCTCAATATATATCTGATGATCTCATCTTCAAATTCAAGAATATCCATAATGCCAGTAAACCCTAGATCCTCAATATGCTTATACTCAAGCTTGATCTTTTCGAAGTCTCCCATCAACTCGCTCATATACATGCTCTTGATATCACTGGTACCCAGATCCTCAATGTGGCAGTGAATGTATGCTCTAACATCTTCCACATATACAACCTTCCAGAACATGAGAAAATGCGCCAACTGAATCATCCAAGGTGGCAATATACGAATATTGTTTGAAAATTGGCCTAGGATGATCCTTAATCTCGACAATAGTAGGATTTGCAATAAAAGTAGGTGCAGATGATGATCCCGCTTCCATGATGAAAGATAAATACCTAAGAAATAGTTGCTGGTGAAACCCTAAAGAACTCTTCCGATCGCTGGTGGAATCAATGAAGAAGATATATGATCGCACTGAATCATCTTAGACTCGCTCTATATCACTCTTAATCACTCTGAATGCAAGGTGATCAGAAAGGAAGTGGATTCAACCTTTTAACCTTCAAGAAACCCTGATCCGTCATTGGTATGAATGACTTCTGGTGAAAGATACCAGATCTCGGTCAAACATCTCCATGCCGGATAAGCATTTCCAATGTCTAGAACATCTTCCAGAACTCCTTCCCGAGGATTTTGCAACATTTTCATGAGATTTTGCCTACCCCTAAGGCATCTGCCTTATTACCAGATGAGCTTCCTGTCAGTGCAGGAGCAACCTCCTCTGTCGGTTGAGTAACCACAGTGTTCCCATCTACTGATTGATCATCTAAATTCTTGACCCATCTCTTGGTATGATCTTGTCGGATTTCATTGACCTTCTCTTTCCCTTTATCATTTGATCCATCATTGTTAACTGATGGATTTTTGCTTCTACAAAACTTAACTATGTGTCCAATCTTGTTACATGCATAACATGTAACATTGTTCTTTTGAGTTGCTTTGCTAAAATCGGTATAATTTCTTGACTTGCATTGATTAGCCATATGTCCAAATTTTCCACATGCATGACATTTAACATTCATTCTACAATCTTCTATCTTATGACCATTCTTATTGCATTTAGAATATTGATCGGGAGCATATTATAGTTTTGATTTTCTCTATTTCTACATTGCCTAGCCATATGACCAAATTTATTACAAACAAAGCATGTACCATTAAATTTGTAAACATTAAGCTGCCTTACCAGTGCCTTCTGGTTTTGATCTTCATTTGCAGTACTGGAGCTTTGATCTTGTTCAAATCCAAGTCCACTAGAATCTCCATTTTGTCTTTGTCTTTTCAATAATTCATCAAGTTGTGTTGAAATAACCTTGAATTTGTCCTTGTACTCACTTGCAATAGTCATATCATCTCTCAAAATTATCATTTGTCTTTCAAGTTCTTGTTCATTGCTTTGGGATTGCACTAATTCAGTTCTCAACATATCATTTTCATGAACCAACCAGATGCATTCTTCAAATCTATCTTTAAGAGATCTCCCAAGATATTCTTCATTCATCTTCCGGTCTTCAATCTCCTTTGACATCCTCATAGTTAGGGCTTGCATTTCATTCCTCATGACCATGTTCTCCTGACTCAGCTTCTAACATCTCTCATTAAGGGCATCTTTCTCTTCATTATCCTGATTTCATAGTACTTCCTTCCATCTAGCTTGAATAGATGACAACCTCTCCTATAGGATAAGAATGAATTCCTGAGTAGAATTCAATTCATCTTGTAACTTCAAGTTCTTCATCCTTTCAACATCATAATCTTCAAGTGCTACCTCAAGTTGCTTCTCCAAACTCATATCCATGGATTCCGGATTCAGGATCTCCCTCAAGCTATTAAACTTCCTCCGAGACACAAGGCTCTGATATCAATTGTTGGAATCCAAGAACACTAAGAGGGGGGGTGAATCGGTGTTCTACCGAAATATGCAATTTTGACCTTATTAAACCATGCAACCGGCAAACCGATATTTATATAAGATTGAAAGAAGTAAAGAAATCAATAAGCCAATCACACAAATGAATACCATAACACAAAGAATTATACGTGGAAAACCTCAAAGAGGAAAAACCACAGTGGGATTTGTGACCCACAATATCAATCCACTGGCCATATGAAAAGATATTACATAATATGGGGGCCTGCACATGCAGGAAGGCTTACAACCTAGAGCACACTACTCATCACAAAAGGAGTTTCACTGACTACATAAAAATCTAGACTACAATCCGAAAGAATGAATGAACTGCAAAGATAGCATCTCCTATGCCTAAATACAGTTCCAGTTTACGCTTTGTCTGTTCCGGTTCTAAAACCCTAAACCCTTACTGAAATAACCTTCGCATTGATGATCCTCAATTACAATCATTACCATCATAACCTATCTCTCTCTCTCTCTCATACATATCACAAAATGATCTAATCAATTGACCTATATACCCTTACAATCTTTCATGCCTTATGTCGGCTTACATAGATAATTACAAAATGAATATACATGTTGACTCAATTACAAATATACATAAATATCAAAATCAATTGCCAATTGTAGAATCTCCCAAATGATGTCGGCCTCCTATACCGCTAACCTGAATGTGAGTCATGTCTTCCTACAATGCCGGTACCCAAAGAATCCTTCCTACCAGTGAAGATACCTGTCGATGCCGGTGAACAACCAAACCAAGGAATGAAAGTTGAAACATGTTGCCATCAATAACAACATATTGAAACCAATAAAATGAGTGTCAATTTCCAACACTATTGCCCCTCTCTCTTTCTCTCTCTCTCTTTGTCCCTCTCTGTATCCATCTATGCCCTCTCTCTCTCTCTCTCTCTCTCTCTCTCTCTCTCTCTCTCTCTCCCACCCACCCTACCTAGATAACTATCTATCTGCCTAGTACCTCTATCATGAGATCCCTCACTCCCTCCCTCCCTCCCACCTTATCTAGATATCTCTTTGGTATATCCCTCTATTTATCCCTCCCACCCTACCTAGATAACTCTCTCTCTCACTCCCTTCCACCCTCCCTCTATGCATCACATTTTATCTTTATACATCTATCTTTCCCTTCCTCATTGCCTCCCTCACTTCACTTCAGTCAAAATTATGCTAAGAATAATTTTTTTTTTGTGAAATTTAAATAACTAGGGTAAAATTTATGCCCTTTTGAAATTTGTGTACAAGTATGATTTTGGAGACAAAAAAACTAGTCAAAATAGCACAAAATATAAACTATCTCAATGCCAAAGTGTTTGTCATCGAAAGAGCTTTCCTAAGACTATTTACACTTGAAAAAATGCCTCCCTAAATGCAAGTTATGAAACAAAATAAAAAGATCCCCCCTTGTAAACACTTTGTAAACCTCGATGATTAATCTTGACTATTAGAGGTTTAACAAAAAAATTAGCATTAACTTTCATAGTTTAAATGCTAGTGAGTTATGAGCAGAGTTTACAAAAAAATTGATATGTGTATCCTAACATAAAATATTTTTATGGATGTTACAATAGTATTAACATTAAATGTTAATGTTAACTCAAAAGTGAATGTAACAAAAAAATACAATCAATATTATAGTTAGTATAAAACTTGATGTAACCATATATACCAAGGTATATGATGGAGCCTATGGCTTGGAGCTAGTTGGCCAATTCAATGGATGAGCGGAGGCCATGCAAGGAGTCCACTCCCAAATTAAAGGCATCTCGTTTCCTACAACCATGGTACTAATTCCCTACAAACTAAAAAGAAACCACAATGTTGGGAGGTTTGTGTGAAGGGAATTAATAATAGGGATGTTGAGCAAGTTGAATGGACTGGTTGGAGGTTAGTTGTTGTAAACCATAATAAATCCTTGTTGGTAAGAAGGTAGGAGTGAAACTCTATATACCCCTCCAAAGGTGCAACACTTGTGAGCTCATTTGACACGTTTTCGAGTAAGTGACAAGCATGCATGAAATAGGTGTCTCAAGTTATGAGTACACATGTATCAACCACATGAGGGAAAGTCAACAGTATGCAAATTTCTATGTAAACTTAAGCTAAGTATGAATAGGTCAATCATAGAAAGGTGATTGGCTAATTAGTATGATAACAAGTCTATTTATACTAACAAAAATAAATGTAGGCATATCTAGAGACATCATCAATAATTATAGCATAATAATGATATTTACGAATATAACCAACATCCATTGGACTAAGCATATCTAAATAAATGATTTATAATACGATTTGGATATATTGTTTGCAATAAGGAGAGAAGATCTATTTTTTTAAACAAACATGCATACTCACACATTTGTTCTAACAGACAACCTTACTATTAGAAACATCAATAATCAGCTCAACCAAACGATCCACAAAGCATTTGCAAACATGGTACTAAAATATACATAGAATATAAACATTGTATTCAGAACCATAGCACATAGTCTTCACAAATCGAGGGAATGCAAGAAATTCTTCCACTGAGACATTATAAACTCTTTCCTACATATAAAAAAATTTGTTATGCTATTCTTACTTCCATATCAATATAAGATAGGTTAAGAACAATGACAACATAAGATAAGGTTGACATCAATGACAACAAGGCACAACAACTCAAGTTTCCAACATGTGTATCTTCATCACCATTCAAGATGCTCTTTAAAATAACAATCCAAATATGTTGGAAGCTACTATTGACAACCATCTTCTAGTGCTAACCCCTAATTTTGGATCTAGGATTTACCAAATATTACATGTACTCGAATTCTTCTTGGGACACCTCCCACATGAACAATCATATTCTCTTGTAGTGGCCCTAGACACCTCTCTTTGTAAAATATCTGGGCAACTGAAGAGAGGGGTGAATTAATTGACAACTTAAACTTTTTATTCAATACATTCACACATCTAGAATAACCAACAAAATCAATTAAAGAAGATATAACATGAAGAAACATACACAAAAAAGATCACACAATGGACACTAGATATGATGTGGAAAACCCAAGAAGGGAAAAACCATGGAGAATATTAGTTCTCAATATATAACACCAGTTAAGGTGATTTTTACAAAGGGTGGCTCACTTCTAGAATTCTCACCACAGGAGGGGTCACTACCCAGAAAAAAGGCTCACTGCTAAAGGAAGAAGAAACAAAAAGAAAATCCACCACTGTTACACAATCTACAATACCAAAATTGCTTCTGATGCCTTCTCAACAACAACACACTTCACACATCATCATCAATCAGATTTTTCTTTTTCAGTCTTACACATCTTCCATGTCTTCATCATTCAATTCATCCTCTTATTTATACTGTCTCCAGGAAACATAATCTTCTAAGTCAGATAAGACAGAGATTTGAAATAGGTCAATACTAAACATTCCGGTTGTGGGAAGGAATGAGAAGTAGACCATACCAAAACACACATAACTGGTCAGATCAACACGTTACATTCATCACAAATTCTGGACCCAAAACATGACTCACACGCTACACAAATGTTACTCATCCTCAAATTCTGGACTTAATCCGGACACAAAATAGTACTACCCAACTTAGCAAAAAATAAGAATGAAACCAAGATACTCATGAATACAAACAATCAAGACCATATCCAAATTTGGATCACCATCAACTACACTGAATATTAATAGACGCATCTTCTAGAGCACTAAAGATTTTGGGAACGCAACTTCTGGATCACTAATACCAAAACCATATGTTGACATCAATGATAACCATTAATGAGAACCATCAACATCACATTTGCAACACTCTTGATGGTCAAGATTCTACCTCTACCTAATCTCACAAATCTTTTACCTCTAGTTAAACCCATCTACATTTCCCAAATCTTATTTTTAAATTTTTCACGATCATGAGAAAAATATAATTTCTATAATCTATTGGTCTACTTTTTGTATATAAATGTTCATTCTCTTTGGAGATTTCCATCATATGTATTTACATTTTTTTATGAATATAAATCAGTTTAGATAATCTCATATTTTTATTTTAAAAAAACTTTTGGTTTGATAGATATCACTTATCATCTTCAACAACTTGTATGGGTAGTCTGCTTAAAAAAATTCAAAATATAAAATTTCAAGACACAAGCATATACTTCCTTATGTCTTATTGTCTAGTTTTGATAAATCTTTATTATACATATCAAATGGCTTTTTTCCTTAAGAAATATAAAACAACAAATCTCTTTCTTGGATTAGATCTACCACCTTCAACTTCCTCATTTCATATTCAATACCATTAAAATTCTAAATATCCATATGGAAGTAGAAGTCATGGTTTATAACCCTTTCGTCAAATCTACAAAATAGACACTATGCAAAATTTGTAACTACAACAAAAAAACCTTCAACACTTAGTATAAAGACATGATTGTTTATGCAAAATGATTACCTCTAACAACAATTGTTGGGAAACAAAGTGAAACCACTACATCAATAACATCTACAAGTGTATTATATGCCTACCCTAGCTCAAACATACTCCAAGAATAGAAAATGCATTAATGACTTCACATAGACATCACATAGGGATAGTTGATTAAAGACCCTAAAATAGTTAACATACTTGTAAATAAATCTTTAGTGTTATAGCCCCTGATGGATAATATCCTGAAGTGTAACATTCTAAAATAGATTGGCCAACTCATGTGGGTCTTTTCTATCAAACAATATTACCCACTCCTTGATCCTAGCACCTTGTATTAGGAAGGTGCATTTCTTAAGTCCAAAGTCAACAATAATTACCAATGTTGTGCTCTACCTTCTTCATGAATGTATATGCCAGTTAATGTTTCATGGGAAATACAATTTAATATCCCAATTTACTCTAGGCATTTAAGGAAAATTTCCAAGAGTCTTAGAGAAACACAAATTATATATAGGATTGTTAATTAGATTATGCCTTAATCTTAATGATGAACAACACTATTGGCTATGATATGTAATATGGACACATTGTTAGAGTCATTTTATATAAATGCATTTATTATATTTGTTATTCTTGAGATGAAATTTATGGCTCATATGGTTATAAATAGTGTATGCTCATGGATTATTCTCACAAGAGGGATTCAACCAATAAAATTATTAGTTTTTTCCAAAAAAGAAGAAGGAAAGAATAACCAATAGAGGTTAATATATTTTTTCAAAAAATGTAAGAATTGTCAGTATTTTCTTTCTTTAAGGGGGTTTCTTAAAGTTATCCCTACTTACTATCTCTTGCCTAATAGTCAAGTTAAGGCTTTCAATAAAACAATAGAACAAATTCTTCACAAAATTGTTGATAAGTATGATAAATATGGGAATACTTAGTTAACATATGCATTATGAGCTTATCACATTAGGATTTGTATGAGTATTGGTACTTCTTTGTACAATCTTGTGTATGGTGTCAATGCCATCACACCTTTAGAATTTAAAAGTCTATCTTTGCAAGTTTCCTATAAATGACTTATTGGTGGTGATACGTATCAAGAACAATGCATTCATTAGCTTGAGTTGCTCAATTATCATCATTTAAATGCTCCCAAAAACTTCCAAATTGATAAAAAAATCTTTATCTTGTAAGTATAATCAAAATGTTCTTTCTTATTGTTTCAAAATAGGTGATTTCTTTCTCTAGATGAGAATTAATGAAATGTAAATGCACTCCCAAATACTAAAGGGAGAAAAATTCAGTTCTAACTAGTTGGGTCCTTCCATCATCACCTCACAATATAATTATGGTGCTTATGACATATTTACAATGGATGGTAAGCCCCTTAAAGAGCCTATATGAAATGCATTTTCGTCATCATCACTCATAAATTTTCTATGTGAAATTTGCATAAAAATCAACCCTTCATGAATTGATCATATTCATCTTATGTCATTCAATCATCAACATAAATATTTTAAGTTATGATTCATGTGTGTATTATATATCCAATCAAAGTATATGATCCACGCTTTCAAAATAACTTATTTCAATTATTTTGCAAATCCTTATAGAAAGGCTATTGATTTTATCATTAGATTCTAATAATATTGTTCATTTCCCTTTAAAATTATCATATAAATATTTTAATTAAGGTAAGCATGTGAAGGGCCCAAACCTATTTACAGAGTTGCCAAGAAGGCAAAAGAAGTAAGTCACAATAAAATAGATTGAAAACAACAAACAACACAATAATAAAAACAAAGTCAACAAACACTTTCGACTAGAGTGAAGAATTGGGAATAGGTTTTGGAATGAACCCAAAACCTACAATAAAGAATAAATAAATATTCAAGGAATCTTAAGATAGAAACTCACCAAAGGGTTCTAGAAAGGAACAAAGTTAAGATGGAATGACATGCCAATTTAAGGAGAAGTCCCAAATGAAAGAAAATCATTTAAGTTGTTTTGATAACCACAACCCACATTAGTGATATCCTTCTCTATGGAATCTAATACCATCCCTAAGTGTATAGATTGATGATACAATACAATAGGTGGCCTATCCAAAGAGGAAGACTTAAGGGCATCTAATACCAATCCTTAACGCCTCATCCACGTGTCTTTTGATCAACATAAAGTACTCATAAACAATTTTTTGCCCCGTCACCTAACCTGGAACACAACTTGATACTAAAGAAAACCTTATATGACTTTGTACACAATCACAAAACCTAATGAATAGGAATATTTTTAAATATTTGGAAATGTTTTCTATTGGAAATATGCTGGATTTGGTTAAGTGTTGTCATTGATGTAAACACTGTATCCCGATTAGACCTATTTTAGTTAGTCTTGGTGATCATCTTAGTTTTGGCTATGACTCTGATATGGTATGATTAGATCTCTGGAATTGGTTTTGGATGCTTAATTTGGATGGTTATTTGTCTGCCATATTCTGTTGGTTCATGTTTTGGTGCTCCGATAACTATCACTTATGTTTCCGGTTGGTATTTCTCGATACCAGTTAGCTTTACTGGTAAGAGATATTTGGTGTTTTGGTCAAACGATTTTGGTCTGTCTTATGGAATTAGTTTCTATCATGCTGGAGGTTCTTCTTGATCATATTATGAGTGTTTGGTGACTTTGTATTACCTAGCATATTGTTATGGTGGTCCTATTTGGATCCGATTAGACTTTCTGTGTTACTTCACTAAGGGTTTCTACCGGTTGGTGAAGCATGTTGGCTTTTGGTCTTAGCTGAATTTCTAGTAGATGGAATTGTTTGGTTACTTGATTTAGGTCCACGATATGTAATATAAATCATAATATTGGTCCGGTGATACCATGTAATGTAATTTTTGTTATTATGGGTTTATGGGTTTAGGGTTTAGTCGACCTTGTCAATAAGGTTGATGATCTGTATTTATAGGTGACTTATTCTTGTAATTTGGATATCAATGGATGGGATCAATGGTTAGGTCTGCATTATTAGAGGGAGGTTTATGTGTGAACAAGTGATATATCATTCAATGAAGGTTTTTGTATTGTAGGGTAGACATCTGTGCTTAACTATAACTGTATCAAGCATTAGGAGATGCTACTTTCATAGTTCATTCTTTTCAGATTGTAGTCTGATGTTTTTGTAAGTTAGTGAGACTTCTTTTTGTAATGAGCAGTGAGCTATAGGCGGTTGGCCTGATTGCAAGTGCAATCCCCATTGTAATTTCACATACTACTGCAGAAGTATTATCTGATTGTGGGTAGGATTTCCCACCATGGTTTTTTTCCTTTATTGGCTTTTCCACATCAAATATTGGTGTTGTGTTTACCGTGCTTTCATGTTCTATTCTTCATTGTGTTAGTTTCTTTGTGCTTCAGTTTAATGGTTTTGATTTGCATTAATTCTAATTTTTGATGGTAAACTGATTCACTCCCCTCTCAGTTTACTCCTGGTATCAAATCTGTCTAACGATTGGTATTAGAGCAAGCTCCTCTCTGTAGAAGCTTAACCGCTTGAGGAGATCCAATGGCAACTGCATCTATTTCTACATTCAATCCCTATCGGAAGGAGAGTCCTAGATTTGATGGTACAAATTACAAAATATGGAAGGAGTGAATGAAGATTCATCTCAGATGTCTTGGAGTTGAAGTTTGGGAGATAGTGGAGAAAGGGTCTATACCTCATGATCCTAATTCTAGAACACCGACACATGCTGATGAACAAAAGAAGGCTGAAAATGATGTCAGAGAAAAGGAAGCACTGTTAAACACCCTATCTAATGAAAAGCTATTGAATGTCATAGAGTTGGAGAATGCAAAGTTGATCTGGAAAAATATTGAAACTCTTTATGAAGGTGACCAGGCTATGAAAATTGTAAAAATTGAATGTTTTCAGGTAAGGTATGAAACTTTGAAGATGGAAGAAGATGAGAAGATAAGTTCTTTCATGGATAGAGTAAATGAGATTGTTATGGGAATCAAATGTTGCGGTGGATCAGTTATTGAGGATGAGATAGTGTCAAAGGTTCTGAGAGTTCTACCTTCGGATTATAAGATGAAGGCTACTGCAATCAATGAACTCTAGACAATGTCAAGTACCCTTGTTACTAGAGATACACTACTTGGGAAATTGACTGCTTTTGAGCTCGAGGAACTTGGATATCAGAGTGCTACTAAAAGTGAGACTGCATTTAAAGCATCTGCCTCCGATAAGCAAAAGATAGATTGGAAGGAGATGTATGCTAAAGATATGGAGGACATTGAAAGAGAAGAAAGAGAACTTGAAGAGCTGGAAGCCCTGATTGCTAGAAGAATTTCTAAAGGACCAGGTGGAAGTAAGTGTGAAGGAAAAGTCCATTTTAAATATTTTTCATGCAATAAGATTGGTCATTTTGCTTCTAGATGCCCTTAAAGAGCTACTAGGAATCATGAAAGATTTGTGAAGAGTTATAAGCCTAATTTGGAATATCAGAACAAACCTAGATTAAGAAGGAATAAGGATAAAACATGCTATTATGCTAGTGATGATGATTTTGGTATTACTGATGATGATGATGAACCTGTGAGTGGAACTGGTAATGAAGTTGCCTCTGGAAGGATTGGGCTTTTATTGCTATCAAGGATGATTCTTCGGATCTTGTCATTGAAGCAACTCATACTGAGGAAAAGACTTTAGTTGCTAAAATTGAAGAAAAGGATGATGAATCCCCTAAAGTGAATCCAAGTAGATACAAATCAATGATTGGTGGATTATTGTACTTAACTCAAACTAGACCTGATATTATGAATGTTGTTTGTATTGCCTCTAGGTTTCAGTTAGATCCTCGAGAAACTCATGATATTGTTGTTAAGAGGATATTCAGGTATTTGACAGGTACAATAGACATTGGGTTATGGTATCCAAAGAATGATGACTTCAGATTATGTGCATATATAGATTTTGATTGGGCAAGAGATGTGGATGCCAGGAAGAGCACTACTGGTGGTGCATTCTTTCTTGGGAAGAAGTTGGTTTCATGGTTTAGCAAGAAACAATCCTGTACTTCATTATCTACTACTGAAGTGGAATATGTAGCTACTGCTACCAATTGTACTCAAATTTTATGGATGAAACAAATGCTAAAAGATATAAGGGTAAGTTATGATGAGCCTATTGTTATTCACTATGATAATACTGCTGCTATTGATATGTCAAAGAATCCGGTATTTCATTCCAAATCAAAACACATTTCTATAAGGTACAATTTATTGAAGGAAAAGGTTGAAGCAAAGGAAGTCAGATTGGTTTATGTACCTATGAAGGAGCAGATTGCATATATTCTAACTAAACCATTGCCTAAAGATACTTTTGAATATCTCAAAGATAAGTTGGGGGTTACCAACCCTCCAGAAGAGACTTAGAGATGCAGGAATGCATCAATTCGGTAAGCTTATCAGATATTTTATTTAATTTGGGTTGATGAGATGATGCTACTACTCAAGGGGAGTAGTCATTTGTTTGGTTCAGTATTTTTGATTTGGTATCCATCCTTTGTCATTGATGCCAAAGGGGGAGAGGTGATATTCATATGAAAATCGGTCATATCTTTGAGGGAGATTGTTGGCACTCCTTGGCACTTGGATGTTTTTCACATTCAGTGTTGCCATCAATGCCAAAGGGGGAGATTGTTGGCAATATGCTAGATTTGGTTAAGTGTTTTCATTGATGTCAACATTATATCCCGGTTGGAGGCTATCCCAATTGGACCTATCCCAATTAGTCTTGGTGATCATCTTGGTTTTGGCTATGATTCTGATCTGGTATGATCAGATCTCTGGAACCGGTTTTGGATGATTACTCTAGATGGTTATTTGTTTGCCATACTCTATTGGTTCATGTTTTGTTGCTCCAGTAACTATCGCTTATGTTCCTGGTTGGTATTTCCCAGTACCGATTAGCTTTACCGGTAAGAGATATTTGGTGTTTTGGTCAGACGATTTTAGTCTGGCTCATGGAATCAATTTCTATCATGTTGAAGGTGCTTCTTGATCATATTCCAAGTGTTTGGTGACTTTGCATTGGCTAGTATGTTGTTATGGTGGTCCTATTTGGATTCAATTAGACTTTATGTGTTACTTCACTAAGGGTTTCTATCAGTTGGGGAAGCGTGATGGATTCTGGTCTTAGCAGAATTTCCGGTGGATGGAATTGTTTGGTTACTTGATTTAGGTCCATGCTATATAATGTAAATCATAATATTGGTCCGGTGATACCATGTAATGTAATTTTTGTTACTATGGGTTTATGGGTTTAGGGTTTAGCCGACCTTGTTAATAAGGTTGATGATCTGTATTTATAGGTGACATATTCATGTAATTTGGATATCGATGGATGGGATAGATGGTTAGCTCTGCATTATCAGAGGAAGGTTTATGTGTGAACAAGTGATATATCATTCAATGAAGGTTTTTGTATTGTAGGGCAAACATCTGTGCTTAACCGAAATTGTATCAAGCATTAGGAGATGCTACTTTCACAGTTCATTCTTTCCGGATTGTAGTCCGATGTTTTTGTAAGTCAGTGAGATGTCTTTTTGTGATGAGCAGTGAGCTCTAGGTGGTTGGCTTGATTGCAAGTGCAATCCCCATTGTAATTTCCCATACTACTATAGAAGTATTATCTAATTGTGGGTAGGGTTTTCCACGTCAAAATATTGGTGGTGTGTGTACTATGCTTTCATGTTCTATTATTCATTGTGTGGGTTTGTTTGTGCTCCAGTTTAATGGTTTTGATATGCATTAATTCTAATTTCTGATGGTAAACTGATTCACCCCCCCCCCCCCTCTCAGTTTACTCCTAGTATTAGACATGTCTAACATTGTCAATGGCAAACTATCAACCAATAACATGACATATATGTTGGATGATATCATCATCTTAGAATATTGGTGGAAGCTTGGGAAGAAAAACCCAAATAACAACCATATTCACCTTGGTAGCATCAAATCCAATAGTCCATCTAGTCAAATGAAGATAGGCCTTACCAAGGAATCATGAACCTTCCTATGAAATAAGAAAATGAGATATCTATAAATAACATAGTTGTAACATAAATTCTAGAAACATTCTAGCAATTGGTTGCCTGCCTATAGATAACATCAATATTTGACTGATAATCAAACAACCTACAAATGAGAGAAAACTCCAAACAAGTAGAATCTATGTCTAGGAAGATATCAAGAATCTAAATAGAGACACAAGTCTCATCAGCAATCCCTGCATAGAAATCCTTAGTCACATGTAGGGGAGCATAGGGTACAATAATAGCGACAAGAATGGGGCACCTCTTTGGGAGGAAACATTGTATTGAGGCCCACATTAGGACACTAAGAAGGATTGACATACTCAACATGTGAACCAACAATAGGGGCATGAGTAGGGGAAGGTGTGAGATCCAAGTCCAATACAAGAGAAGCAAGAAGAAATATATCATAATTTTTTTATTTAGGGGAGCAACCACATCACCCCCAACATTACAAATCATCAAGCTTGCATTACACTAAGGAGGAGAAATTTCACATTGCATAAGGTTAAAAGAGAATAGTAGAAACCCCTCCTAAGAGATCTATTGAGGTCACATGACCTACACCCATGGGGATTAGGCTAAGAATCCTTTTTCTATAACAAATTGCAATTCAGAAGTTGAGAGCGTTTGAGTAGACTATTGTGCCTTTAGCCATAGTGACAAAAGTGAGATATCATCTTTGGTTTCCTCTTGCAAGTGCCATATAATAGAGAACTTCAAATCCCCTTTGATCACACACCTTTGAACATACAAATGACAATCTAGGATAATATCAAGGAGCATTTCAACCTCATCCCAAGAATTATCCCAAATTCCCAAATCTTCATCCATGGAATCACTCCCATTTTCATCCTCATTATCTGACTCACTCTTGTCAATACCATAATAGGAGCCATTTTAGGACTCCATCACCAACACTATTTCTGCTAGGGTTTTCCATGTCCCAAACAAGGCCATTGTGAGTTATGCAAATAACAATATTAAATTTTTATATATATGTTCATAGAATAGACATAGAGTGAATTTTTTATCACTCTATTGGTATTTAGATTATACAGCTTCATTTTAGTTAATACATTTAGTTATACCATCATTGCATTTAATACAAGTCCTCTTAGAGATGATCAACCTAGCTTTGAAGAGCACTAGGTTGGATCCTCTTGAATCTCTTTTCTTTCATTGTGATTTTTTATTGCTCTCTAATGAGTTATGAGGCCTCAATTATGATTCAATCCTTCTCTACAATAAATCTATGCACCTATGCTAATATCTAGTCCCTCTTGGCTACCATAGTCATGAACTTAGCCTCCCTTTGACCCTACCACACCTAGGATTCTTTATAAACAACTCAAGTTGTGCAATAGACTCAAATATCTCTAAGTGACAATCGATAGTCTAATGAGGGGCTATAAAAAGTGCATATTATGCTCTCCAATTGTACAACATTGACCATCTCAATTATGAATCAATCGATAAAGTCAAGTTACTCTTGTGTAAGCCCTAAAAACTAAAACAAAATATAAATCGATGTTTAATCATAAAAAATCAAATAAACTATCATATAAACTATATTCCAAAACAATAATATACATTTGAAAAATAACTATAATATCACCTAGGTCTTCAGTCTACCAGAGTGGATCTTGAGCAATAGGTGCACTTGTAGGAGCTCTATTGAGACTTATTGAGGTAAGAAAGGTGAGTATCACAATAAGAGAAACGTTACTCGATTTACCCCTCTCAATCTAACTCAGTATATTGATTGTTATAGGTAGCCCTGCTACTTTCTATCATACCTAAGCCCTCTCCTCTAACTCCTTGTCCTCGTCAATCTCTCCTCTTGATTGGAACTCTACTACCACCTTTATTTTGTCCCTTTTTGGCTGGACTATGGAACCTAACACCCTAGTCCTAGTGTACTATGGAACCTAGCCCCTTAGTCCCTCCAAAAGGGGCCCATATTTTAATATTTATGATTTTTTGTTCCTGCCATTTGTGATTTGATCCCAATATTTTGATACGATGATTGGAAGTTGGCCTAAATGTGAAAACACCTTGAGAACCATATATAAGGAAACCATTCATCATTCATAAATCGAATCTAGTAATTCAATCATTTCCAATTCAAGAGTCTCGATTTCTTTATTCAAGAGCATATCCAAGTACAAAGAGCATCAATCTACAACAACTTGTCTTCAAGTTTGTTTTCGTGATGGATTTTATTATGATTTATGTATGTTATTGCATCAATACTTGGATGATGTGTCTAAAGAGCATAGCATCACCACCATTATCAATCCTATGGTATAATCTTGTCAATTCAACATTTCATTTATGATTTAGCCTTTTCCCTACCAAGGGTGGGCTTTGTTTTTTGCCATCATAGCTATTGTGGAGGTGGAAACATCAACATGGGGTTTGACTTAGGCAAGCTCCTATACAACAAAACATTTTCAATCTTCTTTATGTCAAGGTTATAGATTTGATAGCGTAAAGTTCTAGATTTGATAGTGTAAAGCTCTTATTATTATTATAAAAATATATATATATTTACACTCCGTTTGAGTGTTTTAGCTTTAACCCTTCGGGGTTTCCTGGCAGGGCATTACACTTGGTATCAGAGCCCAAGTTGCAACATTGGGATCTCTGGTTTCGCTTGTCCCCTTAGTTGGTGTGTGGTGTATCGACCTTATGTTGTATGCTTGTCCTCCTTGATGTGTGAGTGTGTTTGAACAAACCCTACTTATGTGTAACGCGTGTGTTCACACCTTGTTTTCACCTTCTTGATGTGGGTGTTTTGGAATGATTTTATGTGCTTTGTCTGCTTATTGATGTCTTGGTCTACAACTTCTCTTATTCTGAAAGAGAATCGTATGTACCTTCATTCTTGATTTGTTTTACTCTTTTGACTAATCCATCTGAGTTGGTTGGTATTGTCTTGAATCTAAAAGTATGAAATGTGCTTGTTATGGTTATGATCTATCTTAGTGTTGTCCACTTGAAGGACGAGTATGGAAAATATTAAATGCTTACTATGTAGTAAAATGAATGATTATCACCCTTCTTCCTCTCTCTCTCTAGAAATTTAAAATGTTTGTTATTGGTGTAACTATCCCTTAAATGTGAGTTTTCTTATTGCAAGAGAAAGGATGATATTCCTTGAACCCTTGTGTGAGCTTTATAACACTTATGTGTTTTAGATTGTGAAAGGGGTTTGGTTTGACAGTTAATATTGGTTATTGAGAGAAAATTGTATGTTTACATTAAGGTTTCTCCATGTGCTTTATAGGAGTAATATAATTAAATTCCATCTTAAGTAAGGTGCATTAATATGCGCATAGTTGATTGTGTGAAAACTGCTTTGTTGTGAAAGAAGTACCAAAAGAGAACATGTTATAGTAGCTTCAAGAGTGTATTGATGTGTTCCTCGAAAGATTGTTTTATGTGCTTCTTCAAACTAGTTTGATTTAGGACCTATTTTAGCAACGCTCCATTTAACCTGCCTTTGGATATAGATAATTGTCTTATTGTGTTTAGAAAGAGCAAATGAAAGACTTGTTAATTTGTATGCATTAATGTGTAGTATTTAGTAAATAGCTCCTCATTTACCTTCTTGTCGTAATTCGACTTTAAATGTTAGGTTGCAGATTTTGATGTATTGTGGTATTGAATTAAGAATAGTGAGTGTTCTTAAGAAGACTTGTATTACTAAAAAATTGTTTGTCTTGAATTCTTGTTCAGAAAACTAGAACATTCTATTGCAACAACAATAATTGGAAATGTCATGTTAGGTTGCTTTGGCACCCTCCTAAAAGAAAGCGAAATGAAAACCGTGCAATTAAAATGATAGACTTAAATCTGAGCCTATAGTGTGATCTTGTTGATCTTGTGTATTCGTAGGAAATAGTTGATTTTCCAACTCTCTTCCTCCTTTTGCCTAAATTATAGGGTTTGTTGTTTTTGAAATGCAATTAAGAATGCAGTGATTTAAGAAGAATTTTTATAACGCATATGAAATTGTATGTTTTCTTTGGCTTCTAATTGAAAGAGGGAAAAATTTTTGCTTTGGAAGAGAAAATTGCATAGTTAGTAATGTGAATGAAAATGCTTAGTGGAATTTGAGAAAGATATCGGAATGACGTTATTTCCTTGTGTGAATTTGAATTGTTGAGAATTTCAGTACGTGTATCAAGAGTAAACCTTATTTAGTGATTCATGAGAAAAGCATAATTAAAACTTCTCTTAAGTAGATGATAACGTATTGAGAAGTACTCCCCGTAAATGTGACTGAACCAGTAATGGTGCTATTCCTTGTGTGTTGTAAGAAACCCGTACTTGCTATTTGTGCCATGGGATGGTGAAGTAATCAACCATGGGGGATATGTTTTCTTATGAGTATGGGAAACCATACCTATTTATGTGATATTGCATATTTGTTCCCTTACTGAGTGCCAACCCACAGGTTGTTGATAAGTCAGTATGTGAAGGGGTAGTATTAGAAGTCACCATTCCTTGAATAGTATGAATAGCGTACGAGTAATGTCGACGTGAAGAGACTTAAGCTTCCCTATCTCGAGGAAAAATATAGTTATATAATGAAACTGTATTATAGGTGTACTCAATACTTTCCCTTGTGATGAACCGATTTATGAGGTTCATGTGTGCCAGCCTAATTCCTATCCCTTATTTTGAGCATATAGATAACAGTTCTTGAGCATCTTTTGCCTTGTCTTCATGAGAGGCGTGTTATTTTTCACATGAGCTGCCAATTGACTAGTGTTGGTAGACTTGTGGGTAGACCTTAGCCATGTATACCTCTGGCTTACAGTGGGTATCCTGAGAGGAACATTGCTATGCGGGGTGTGGTCTGTGTGTGCCTTATCTGCGAGGTACACTACCATGCGGGATACGTCCATTGCATGACCTGTCCGCTTGGAGTATTGCCATGTTGTGTTGAGACACGATGCGCGATGTAGTAGACATTGCCATGCGGCCTACCGATAGGTATAGGGTAGAGCCATGCCACGTGACGACGTGATGCGGGGTGATGTCGAGGTGCACACTGCCATGCCATGTGGATGTGTGACTAGGCCACACCACATGATGAGCTATTGTGATAGCTAGACGGTTGTTCCTTCCTTCCTCGTTGGTGGCTAGCTGCTAGTCACGTAGTGATGTAATGTGCACTTATGATTTTCTTTTATTTATTTCCTTGTGGGCCAGCAATTTATTTTATTTTGACCTTGAAAGTTTAGCCATGATCTTGCAATCTTGATCTTACTTGATTTGATGTTGCAATTCCAGAAATTATTTTATTGTCTTACTGTTGGAATTGACGATTATTATCTTTATTCTTCTATACTTGGGTGGCTAAACTAGTTTATCCTTACTATTTTCATAAGCTGGTCTTGTGTTGCAATGTGAATTCCTCTCCAAGAATGTAGGAGATGGTCTTGGATGAGTGTATACAAGGAAGTAGAGGATGGAGGTATGTGAGGCTATGAGACAGCTAGGATCCACTACCTACCTATGAGTGGTGACTATCTCTTAGAGGCTAAACACCTTACGCAACAAGGGATATTCACAAGGGTCTTGTATGGAAGGTAGCACCGCTATGGTGTACCCTAGCACCATCAAGCCCTTGAGTGAAATGTTGGATATTGATGATCATGTTATTTGTTCTGAGATCGGGCATAGAGATGCTGATCATGCATGTTACCTTTGACCGAGCATTAGACATGCTCACATGTGGCCTTTTGTGTTGTGCAAATTCCAGTTATGTGGATGGTTATTATGTGTAATAGTTTAAATGATGTTAACTTGTCACTATGTTATGGGACATAGTCATTGGAAAAGT
Organism: Cryptomeria japonica; assembly: GCF_030272615.1. Classification (NCBI taxonomy): domain Eukaryota; kingdom Viridiplantae; phylum Streptophyta; class Pinopsida; order Cupressales; family Cupressaceae; genus Cryptomeria; species Cryptomeria japonica. The sequence goes on along the minus strand of NC_081405.1, from coordinate 265,239,671 downwards.
TCTTATATACCTGGAAAGTGTAAAAGATTGACTTATATATGTTGCTCTTATTTATTGAAAGTTAACTTGGTCGTAGAAATTTATAATTGAAGCTAGTTCTATGTGATAAAGTTTTGCTGAAAGAGGTATGGGTGAAAGAATTTGATCTTGATGGCATGTTTACTTGTCATGTTTGATGGATGAGTATGGTAAATGTTGTCTATATCTTTTAATTGCTTTAGTTTGGTGTAATGAAAGGAAGGAAAAATATTCTCGTTTCTCTACTATGATTGTGTGTAAATTCTAGAATATTTTAAGAAGTGTATGATTTTAGATGCATTCTGCTAATGGATAATGACATTCGTAGAGGATTTATAAATAATGTTTTAAATTATTGACAAAATAGTTATTTGTGCAAATTGATAATTGTTAATTGAGTTTAAGGGCTAATACGTGTTGTATGACTTCCGCTTAGCCTTGTGACTTCTAGGAGTAAGTCAGAGCCTTGGGGGGGAGAATGTAATGCCCTACCCTAGTCGGCCTTGTAAAACCCGTTTGACCTTGGTTGACTTCCTATGTGGCATTCTTGAATGGTGGATTTACCGTTATGTAATGTTGTAGATTAGACTATATGAATATTGTGCGTACCTATTATTGTGCTTTTGTATCAATTCTTGTGTAAATGTAATTGTTCCCTAAATCTTGTTATAAATCTCAAGCTAATGCCTTCATTGAATATGTATATATATGTATGCTTGTGTGACTCATGGGTGCAGGAGATTGCAGGTACTATATTGCCTAGGTGCGAGGTTCATCTCCATTGGGATTCATAAGGTTGAGCATACCTCCTTCATCCTTAGGATTTGGATTAGGTGGTCATAAAACTCTTGTCTTGCCTTAGCCATGATTAGGTGAGCGTCTTGTGTGGTCCGTCGGGTTTCTTTTTCGTTTGGGTTGCATGTCGTGTGATTGGTAGACTTTCTTGGTTTGTGTGCCTTGCGTGTGGTAAATGGAGTATATTATCCTAAGTATTTAATTCCAATTAATGTGTGGATGTACGCATTAGTAATTGAGAAATTTAAAATAGATAGTTTTCTTTTATATGATTAATCATTAATTTAAGAGATCACTTTATTTATATTTGTAGCAAGCTTAAGTATGTAATTTGAATTAATGTGTTCATTTACGCATTAGTAGTTGAGAAATCAAAATAAATAGGTTTCTTTTAGGTGATTAATCATAATTAAAAGGATCACTTTATTTATGTTGTAGCAAATTTAATTTAATGGTTAGTTTTAAATAATGAATTTAATTAGTTTATATGTTTTAAAAAAAAGAAATATTTAAAGTTATTTGAAATATAATTAATTTAACCACTTTTGCATTTTGGAAATGAAAGGGTAAATTTTATTATTTAAAGAAAATCATTTTTAATTTGTAAAGTTTGATATAGTGTAAAAGATTGATTTTGGAAATTAATTTAATTTAAATACTTTACCCTTGTCAATAGTTCGAAATATAAATGTTGGCTTAATTAATATTGAGAAATTAAAATTAAGATTAAATAAGAGACAAGTATATTAATTAAGAAAATCAAGTTAAATTAATTTAATAGTTGAAAAGAATTATTATTTCTTTTTATTTTAAAAGGGCTTAAATTTTGAAATTAGAAATTAGGTCAAAATTGGTTCCCATTTAACCTAGGTTGAAAAATATTGTTGGGGGTTGTTGAATTTTTGGAAAAGAAAAAATATTGGGATGGAGATTTGGGGATTTTGGCAAGGATGAATTTCTACAGCTGCAGGTTGGGGGCTCTTCTTCGAATCTTACCAGGAATGCTAAAGAGGTAGGATCCCGATTTTTCCCTTTTGTTTCTTTGCTAAATCAAAATAAAAATGGTATTTGGTGGATCTTCATGAAATGCTATTTTTTTAAAAAAATATTCATGAATGCTCTTAAGATTTAAGTTTTTAGTTTGAGAATATTGATTTGTTTTTGAGTCAAGATTGTTAAAAAAAAAAAATAGATAGATGGGATTTTATCCATATGTGTATTGGAGAATCATGATCTTGTTGAGAAAATTTTCCCCATTTTATTGTTTTAACATTCTGGAAAAAAAAAATATATGACTGTGGCTGTGAATGAGATTTGAGTTTTTTTTTTTAGTTGGAGTTTATTTTAGTTTATATTTTAGGTTTTGATTTTAAATAAAATCTAAGGTTTTATTTTATAAAAAAAGAAGGGGGAAAATGAAATTAAAAAAAAAAATATATTTATTGGGTTAGGGTTTGATGGCAGAGGAGCTGAAGCTCAGCTCGTGCCGCTGCCCCCTTTCCCTCCTACCCCTGTGGGTTCCGCAGTTACCTGCGCTCGCAGCGGCCGCAGGGACCTGCGCCCGCAAGGGGCCATAGGGAGCTGCACCTGCGGTGGCCACAGTGAGCGGCGCCGCGGAGGCCACAGGGGGGAGCTGCGGGCCTCTCCCGTGGAGGGAGGTGGGCCCCGCAGTGAATCCCCCATGTTTTCTTTTATTAAAAAGTTTTTAATTTTTTTTTTTTTTAAAATAAAACAATCATTTTTGTATAAAGTAATTTTTGTTTTAAAAAAAAAAGTTCATATTATTTTTTTAGTGATTAAATATTATTATTATATAGTTTATTAACAAGGGTTAATAAACATATACTATTTAATATTAAGTTTGAAATCTATGATTTTATTCAATTCATAAATATATATAATGAGATTAATATATATATTTTAATAATAATAATTAAATGAAAATCGTGTATTATCAAATTATTAATTGATTATATTTTATTATCCAGGGGCTAATAATTATATAATGATTAATATCGAAGTTGGGAACCTGTTTAAATGAGGGAAGACTGTTTTGGGAATAGATAGAATAACTCGCTTTTATTGGAGATTTATGAAATAAATCATATTGATTATTCAAAGATGTTTAAATTTATATATTATCCAAAGTGCATATTATTTTTGGATTTAGATGTTATAGGACATATGGGAAATTTAGAAAGGGATTACTAAAGTATAGGAGTAAATGGAAAATGGGATATTTAACATTGGTCATTCTGAAGACTCAAATGATATGCTATTGAAATATTAGAAAATTAATAATGCATCGATTTGAACATGGATAAGTTAATGATAACCTCATTAGAAAAATAAATGGTTTAGTTACGCCCTCCTTCGATTTTGTGATATAGACAAAAGGAAATATGGCAAGATCAAATTTATGTATTTATTGACAGAAGTGATCATTGTGTAGTGGTTGTGTTTGCCTAAAAGGTAGAGATGTAAATGACATGAACCTTATGTAATCTTAACTTAAATAATTGCCAGAGGGGTCTTGCAGTTGAGAAAAACCGGAGATGTAGCCCTCTAGGGGTGAACTCCGAGATCATATCTGTGTTATGTGATTCTTTTGTCTCTCATGTTTCATTCTTAGTGCTAGCATGTATGGTTGCATTTTGTAAGTGTATAATGGGGATTTAATGGAGTTATTTCTTGAATGCATGAATAAAGTCCTCTTGTTAAATGTAGTAATTAGGGTCATAAAAGATTTTAAATATGATTATGGAAAGTATTTTGTTAATGTTAATGAAAAGAAGTAAGCATAGAAAGAAACTCGCTAGGTTACAATTATTGGATTAACTTGTTATAAAACTTGTAATATGAATGTATTGAATGGGTAACAAATATTGGATTAACTGTCATAATATCTAAATTGAAAATCTAATGGATGAACCTCATTTGGTTATTTACCTTTTTATCTCAATAAATGAACATCGTCATATTTGCTTTATTTCACTAAATTGGATGAATTCATATAGTTATTTACGTTTTATTCTAGATAAATAATCTTCACCAAATTAGCTTCATTTTAACTATAATTGGATGAACTCAATTGGTTACCCACATTATAACCTTAATAAATGAACTTCATCATAATAGCTATAATTGAACTAAAAAGGGGTGAACTCATTTAGTTATTTATATTTCAATCTTAATAAATGAACTGCATCATCTTAACTTTACCTTAGCTATGATGGGTGAACTCATCGAGTTAGTTATATTTTAACCCTAATGTTTGATCTTCATTATGTATTTACATTTTTAATCCTTAATGAATGAATTTCATCTTATTAGCTATATTTTAATTAAATGGATGAACTCATGTGGTTATATTACATTTTCACCTTAATGAATGAACTTCATTTCTTAGTATTATTTTAACTTCAATGAATGAACTCTTTGGCTATTTACATTTTAACCATCTATAAATAAACTTTGATATATTAACTATATGGTATCTAAAATGGATGGTCTCACCAAGTTAACCTTATTTAAACCTTAATGGGAGAATTCTTAAGTTGCCTACGTTAAAAATACATTATGTAAATATCCTCATGTTAGCCTCACCTCCAATCATAATAGATGGACGCTTCCAAAATTCTAAAATGTCAATTCTTCGAACATATTATATCCATGTCTTAAGTAGTAACTTGTAATTAAGAAATCTAGCTTAATTGGATCAGAGGTCGCGAGTTAGGTTAGGTGTAAGATTACGTAATCATGTTGGAAAACTCCTTAGGTTCATTTAGTCTTCCGTTGTGTTATCTAAGCTTTAGATAACTCCAAATTATCTTAATGTTGTGGCTTATTATTAACACTCTTATTATTATTTAAAATATATATATATATATATATATATATATATATATATATATATATACACTCTGTTTGAGTGTTTTAGCTTTAACCCTTCGGGGTTTCCTAGCGGGGCATTACATCATTAAACATATACATCAAATCAAATCAAACACAAAAAGAGGAAACAATCATACACAAAATCCATCTCTTGTGGCCATTTACTCTAATGAATGATATTTATTTGGGATCTTAGTTTATGTCTCTAGGATAAGACTATTGGACATTGTTGCTGCTAGGATATGTTGTTGTCATTGATGTCAACATATTCCTATGATTTATTGCTCTAGTGGTTGCAGATTGGTTTATTGGGATCATGGTTCAGTGTATGGAGTATTTGTTGTATCATTATATCTTTTTGTATTGGTTTCTATGATCTGGAAGCTTAGTTGATCATATCATAGATCTGGTTTATAGTTGATCAGATCTTGAGTTGATATTTTGGGAGATTGTTTGGGATGTTCTTGTGTATCTTCATTTCTGATGGTTCATGATTTGGTGCTCTGCAAGTTATCTTTCCTTGTGGCAGTTGGTGTTGTTTGATTGTTCTTGAGTTTTAGATATTGATCGATGAAGATTTAATAAGTGGCATAGGTACAACTGTTACATATGATTCTAACGTGCTTGTTGGTGTGTTCAGATTGTGTCCTATTTGTTTTAATGACACACATTGATCCTTTTGCGCATTTTTGGTGTCTTTGTTGAACCGGTCATATTCTTCATGTTATGTGGTATTCTTGGTGGTGTAGCATGTTGCAGTTGATCTTGGCGTGATTTCTAGTGGTGTTGCGTGTTCGAGCATTTGGTTTAGGTCCATGTTATATCATGTATATCATAATATTCATCTAGTGGTTGAGATTTGTATCGTGTGATGTAATTTTGTAATTATCAATTGAGGGTTTGGTCGACCTTGTAGTCAAGGTTGATGAATTATATAAATAGGTGATAAAGTCATGTAAATTTGGGATCAGTGTTGTGTCTACATTATTAGAGAATGGTAAAAGTGTGAACAAGTGAATAAATCCTTCGACATTGTGTTTGAGTAGAGATTGGAGTGTTGCAGATTAGACATTTGTGCTTAACCGAATCTGTCATCAGGCATTTGCAGATGCTATTCTTTCAGTTCATTTGATTCTAGATTGTTGCCCGAATATTTTGTAAGTCAGTGAGACTTCCTTGTAAGGTAGTGAACCTTTCCTGAGGGTTGTAGCCTTATGGGTTCTTATATCTTGAGCAGTGAGCTCTAGGTAGTGAGCCTAAATGCATGTGCATTCCCCATTGTAATTATTTCACATACTACTGTAGAGTATCATTTTATTGTGGGTAGATTCTCGCCGTGGTTTTTCCCTTAATCGAGTTTTCCACGTCAAAATCTTGGTGTTGTGTGTTGTGTTATCAGATTGCTTATCTTTGTTGTTGCTGCAGTTAATCAGATTTGTATTTGATGTTAAGTTTGTTAGTCCAGTGAAAACTGATTCATGCCCCTCCCTCATAGTTCTCCTTCACCATTGTTGCCAACAATTGGTATTAGAGCTAGATCCTCCAAGAGAAGCTTGACCACTTGAGGACATCCGAGATGACAATTGGAGGTGTTAGTTTTAAGACGAGAGTTCAAGATTCGATAGAAATAATTATGCTATGGAAGAACTGGATCGAGGTGCACTTGAGATGTCTTGGAGAGGATTACTGGAAGATTACAAAGGATGCCTATTTTGGTCCTCAAAATGGACCGGTTACTGCTACTGAAATCAAGGATGCTGAAAATAACATTAGACCTAAGGAATAATTGCTAAGTGCATTGAATGATTCAGAGATGACTAATGTAATGGGACTTCAGACTGCACATGAGATCTAGGAGAAGCTTGAGACCTTATATGAAGGAGATAAACAAGTCAAAGTTGCTAAGTTGTAGAGTTTGAAAGTGAAGTATGAGATGTTGAAGATGGGAGAAGATGAGAATATCAACTCCTTTATGGCTAAGGTGAATGAACTTGTTCTAGGTATCAGATGTGCCGGTGGAACTTTTTAAGAAGATGAAATTGTTGCTAAGGTGCTAAGATCATTGCCTGCTACTTACAAACATAAGGTAGTTGCCATTGATGAGATCCAGAATGTGACTACTATGACAAGAGATATGTTGGTTGAAAAGATTGTTGCATTTGAACTAAGCGAATTTTGTGAATCACATGGAAAGTCTAAGACTACATTTAGAGCATCTATATCTGGAAAGTAGAAGTATGATCTTGATGAATGCAGAATATCCAGATATGAAAGAGAGAGAGAAGAGAGATGGAAGAGAAAGAAAGAGAATTGGATGAGCTTGAATCATTGATTGCCCGAAGATTGCCTAAGGGAGCTGGTAAGTATGATGGAAAATTGCCTCTGAAATGTTTCTCTTCCAATAAGATAGAACATTTTTCTTCTAGATGCTCAGAGAGAATGTCTAAATATGATAGGCATGATAAATTTGATAAGCATGATAGGAATGATAGATATGAGAAGCATGAGAACTATGATAAACCTTACAAGTCTAACCAGAAGTATAAGCATCAAAAGAACTATTATTATGCTGCTGATGAAGGTGTTACAGATGAACAATCAAAAGGAGATGAAATTGTGTTTATTGCTATTAAAGAAGATGGACTGGTACTTGTTGATTTCACAAGTTGCACTATTGAGGAGAAAGATAAATGGGTGATTGACAATAGTTGTTCACATCATATGACTGGTGATAAAAGCAAATTTGTGAATATGGAGAGGTATGATGGTGAAATAATAAGATTTGGAGATGACAAAGCCCATGTGATCTGTGGTAGAGATTCTATTTCCTTTCATGGTAAGTATAACACTGATTTGCAATTCAAGAATGGAAAATGTAAAATCGTAAATGCCTCTAGTATAGAGATTGCTTCAGGAACTAAGACTAAAGATAATATCTTTCATTTGAATGCTGGTGAGAAAAGTTGCTTGATTGCTCAGATTCATGAAATTTGGTTGTGACATAGGATAATGTGTCATGTTAATTTTGATTCAATGATTAAGACTAGTTCTACTCAAGCTGTTAGAGATTTGCCTAAAATTGTTAAGCCTGCTAATTCGGTATGTAAGGAATGTCTAATGGGAAAGCAAACAAGAATTTATTTCAAGCTTAAGCAGTATTCATCTGATGGATTGCTAGATCTTGTGCATACTGACCTATGTGGACCTAAAAGTATAAAAAGTGTGCAGGGTGACATATATTTCATGTTACTGATTGATGATTATCCCAGGATGATGTGGGTTGCCTTTTTAAGGGAAAAACCAGAAGCATTGGAAAAACTCGATATATTTAAAGCAAAAGTTAAGACTGAGACAGGATTGAAGCTGAAATGTCTGAGATCTGACAAAGAAGGATAATTTTGTTTCGGTGAGTTTGACTCATTCTATGATAAGAATGGAATTAGAAGACAATTATCTGCTCATAGGACCCCACATCACGATGGAGTTGTTGAAAGGAAGAACAAAACTATACTGGATGCTGCAAGGACTATGTTGATTGAAGGGAATGTTTCGAAGATCTATTGGAGAGAAGCTATTAGCACTGTTGTTTACACATTCAACCAAGTACATATAAAAGGTGATACTGGTAAGACTCCTTATGAGCTATGGTTTGTTCATGTTCCTACTATGAGATATTTCAGGAATTTTTGGAAGCAAGTGTTATATCAAGAGAGATGAGGATATAGGAAAGTTTGACGCAAGAAGTGATGAAGGAATTTTCTTGGGATATTCAACAAAGAGCAAAGCCTACTAGGGCTACAATAAGAGATTAAGAAAGATAGTGGAAAATGCAAATGTGAAGGTTGATGAGAATTGTGGAAAAAAGATCAGAGCATGTGGATATGATAATGAGTAGGATGTTGTTTTAACACTAAATCAAATTGAAGAATTGAAGCAGAATGATACGGTAGAGGTTGTTAACCCAGATGTTGCTGCTGGTGGTGGAGAGGTGCAGGAACCTGAAAAATTAGAATAATTAGAAGACTCTGAGGTATGTAAGATTGAATCATTCTGAAAATTAGATCATTGGTGTTAAAAATAAAGGCGTGATAACTAGAAGAAGACTAGTTGCTGAAGAGATATGTTTGATTTCTAAGATTGAACCTAAAGATGTTGTTGAGGCTTGCAAATGTGAAAATTGGATGAAGACTATGAAAGAAGAATTGAATCATATTGAAAATAATAACACATGGTAACTTGTCCCTAGACCTAAAGACAAGAATGTGATTGGTGTTGGCAATATAACAAGGATATTGAGAAGGTTGTTGATGATTATGGACATAACTGATTAAAGATGTTTTACTGTCTTGATATTATTATTTTGTCATTGATGTCAAGAAATTGATTTTCTAATTCAGTATGATGTTGCCATATCTTAAGAAGTATGATATGAAGATCATAAAGAAGTCGGTAAAGACACAGGAAATAATATGATGAATAAAGGGATAAGTTATTCAATGGGCAACTCTACCGAGTCAGACAATGATGAGAACTTGATGTTTTAGATTGTTTTAACATCATACGTATGTTGTAAAATGTAAAGGTTAATACTACACTATGTTATCAGCCAAAGGACCTAGTCAGTAAACCCTAAGGTTATCGCAGATGGTTAATGAAGACAGAATGTCTGCCGAGCAAAGTTTAGTATTCACTGAGTTGTAACCGAGCTATAACAGAATGCGTTAAATGTTTACATGTGATATTTAATGAAAGAAGTTGATGAGTTGGAGCGGATCAATGATTAGCAAGTTGTGGAAGAAGTTTGTTAACAAATCTAAGGCAATGGAAAGTCGGCAAGAAGATCTACAGCTCAGAATGAACCGCATTACCCTAACACAACTTCCAAGATGATTGTGCAAATTCCGAGGCAGGGTAAAAGATTTTTTAGATCATAAGATACAATGAACCTGGACAAGATTGAAGATCTGATGGCTATGATTGATCATGGGAAATGTGATCAAGGAGATTAAGCGGTTAGATGATTGTTTATAAATAAGGAACTGTTGATAAACAGTGTATGCGAGCAAATGTATGCACAGGGATGCTACATAGTGATCACCGAGCACAAAAGCTTGAAGACCTGTTGGAATAATAGAGTATTGATGCCCAACAAATAGACAAGATTAGTTCTTTGTCTAGATTGTGATTGAACAAATAAGAATCTACTTTAGCATTTTAGATGTAAAGTTGCAGATAGATTGTATTACTGTTAGCTTGTGAAAGTAACAGAAAATCTCTTAACCGAGTGGACTTAACAGTCTTATAAGTAAATCCTCTAACAAGGTGACATTCTAGATGAGTGTTTGAAATCCTTTAACAAGGTCACTTCTAACAAAGTGAAGATCCTAACAGATCTGAGGGAAATCCCTTAACCAGGTCACATCTAGCAGTGTGTTTTGTAATCTTTAACAAGATTGGCTTTTAACCGAACATACTCTAGAAGAGTATATTTCTTAGTGGGTCCGAAATCCCACAGTGGTTTTTCCCTATTTGGGTTTCCACGTTAAATCTGGTGTTATGAGGTTTATATAGTTCATATGCTTTTGAGTTTGCATGTTTGACAATTTTATTCTATGACTGCTATATGTTACCGAGGTTGAATCTGATGTTTTCATTGATGATTAAGGTTGTATGATTCACCCCCCCCTCTCATCTTGTTGGCTATTGGATCTGTACTTATATTAAGTATCAAAACTATCAATTGGTATCAGAGCTTTGGACTCCTAAAGGAAAGTTTAAAGGCACTTGAGTTAAAGATCCAAAGATGTATAAGAGGGATGCACCCAAGCTGAATAAGTCAAGTTTCTCTACATGGCAGAAACGGATGAAGCTACATCTATCAGAAGTTAGAAAATATGCTATATACTATCTGGAGAATGATTTTGTTACACCGAGCACCTATCCATTGACTATGGAAGAGATAAAGGCAAAGCAAGAACACATTCAAGCAATGATTGAAATAACATTTGCATTGACCGATTCTGAGTTTAATGATCTAGAAGGCTGCAATGATGCGAAGGCTATGTGGAATAAGCTCATATCTGTATATGGAGGAGATGAACATGTTCAAAGAGAAAAAGTTGATAGTCTAAGAGGACAACTTGAATCTATGAGGATGAATTAAGGTGAGAACATAACCCAATACAGTACAAGACTAAAGGAGATTATAAATCAAATCAAGGGAGCAAGAGGAATTATTGAAGAAAAGGATGTGACAAGTAAGTTGTTAAGAACCCTTCTACCTGCTTATGCAATCCGAGTCTCTGCAATCAATGAATTAAGGTCTATACCTAATATGCCAGTTTCCTTGGATGCTACTATTGGTAAGCTACATGCATTTGAGTTAAGTAATTTTGATAACAGTGGGTCATCGGTAAATAAAGTTGAATCTGCATTTAGTTCTTTTCATTTGAATGAATCTAATGATTACAATGAAAGAAAGTATAAGTACTCTGAAGGAGATCATAGTGGAGCAAGTGAAAGATTTTGGAAGAACATGGAGGAGGTACACAAATTGTATGAAGAAATCAGAAAACAAGAAGAGTTTGAAGCACTATTGGCCAAAAGGTTACCAAGAGGCAAAGGTAAGTATAAGGGAAAACTACCCTTGAAATGTTTCAATTGTGATAAGATTGGACATATGGCTTCTAACTGTCCTGACAAAGATTTCACTGAAAAGAGAGATTACCGAGATGATAGACAAAAAGATAATCATTACAGAGGTCACGGAGACTTCAGAAGAAGAGATAGAAAGACCTACTTAATTGCTGATGAGGAATTTGAAAATGATAAATCAGATGAGACTGATACAAAGGAAGTTGTTTATGTGGCTATCAAGGATGGATCAGATGAAGAAAGGTATGAAGAAAAAGCCCTAATATCTCACATAAACACTAATGATTCTTGGATTATAGATAGTGGATGCTCACATCATATGACAGGAGACAAACACAAGTTTGTTATGTTAGAAGATTATGATGGAGGCTATGTTAGATTTGGTAATGATGCACCATGTCCGGTAAGAGGTAAAGGATCCATAACACTTCTTGATAAAGCAAGATGCAATGATGTTTATTGGGTTGAAGGTTTGAAATATAATTTGTTGAGTGTAGCACAACTAAACAACACAGGTTACCGAATAGAATTTTAGAAAGGAATTGTCAAAGTTCATGACAAAAATGGAAAGTTAGCTGCTACCGAGACACAAACAAAAGGTAATACATTTCACCTTGACTCTACTCACAACAAGTGCTTGCATGCAAAGATTGATAACACTTGGTTATGGCATAAAAGGTTTTGTCATGTTAATTTTGATAATCTGATCAAGATAAGTAAGAAGCATAGAGTAAGAGGTCTACCGAGTCTTGAAAAACCTAAGAATGCTATATGCCGAGGATGCCAAATGGGCAAGATGACAAGATCCAGCTTTACAAGTAAGTCCTACACTTCAAAGGGAATTTTAGATCTTGTGCACACTGATCTTTGTGGTCCTATGAAAGTTCAAAGTTATTATGGTGATAAGTATTTCATATTATTTGTGGATGATTATTCAAGGATGATGCCAGTAATGTTTTTAAAAGAAAAATCAGAAGTTTTTCAAATGTTTAAATGGTACAAAGCTAGAGTTGAAAATGAAATAGGAAGACAACTGAAATGTCTTAGATCAGATAGAGGAGGAGAGTTCACATTTGATGAGTTCAACCTATTTTGCAATGATCATGGTATTAAAAGACAAGTCTCTTCACCAAGGACTCCACAACAGAATGGAATAGCTGAAAGAAGAAATAGATCTATTCTAGATTGTGCTAGAACATTGATGATTGAGAAGAATATTCCACAAACATTTTGGAGAGAAACAATAAGCATAGTTGTTTACACCTTGAACCGAGTTCAATTGAAGAAAGGTACTTTGAAGACACCTTATGAAATCTGGTATGGCAAGAAACCTAATATAAGATATTTTAAAATCTTTGGAAGAAAATGCTATGTTCATAAAGATGATAGAAATGGCAAGTTTGATCAAAAGAGTGAAGAAGGAACATTTCTAGGATATTACTCTAGAAGCAAAGCATTTAAATGTTTGATCAAATCATCTAACAAAATAGTAAAAAGTGCAAATGTGAAAATTGATGAATTTGTAGAAAGAACTGATGATGAGAATTCTAAAGAACCAGAAGACTATGATGAATTTGTCTATGTGCAACCGAAAAGTCCTACCGAGATAACCGTTGAAGGAAATGAGGAAGATATCTAGTTACTGAGTGTTGAAGAGGATCATACAGAGCCTACCAACCCTGTATTAGCCAAATATGTCAGAAGACATCATGCTTCAAGTCAGATTATAGGAGATAAGGATGATCCAGTGATGACAAGGAACAAACTGAGACAGAACACATGTTTAATATCTGAATTTGAACCAAGAATAATAAAAGAGGCATTTAACAATGAAGATTGGATAAATGCTATGATTGAAGAGATTGATCAAATCAAGAAGAATGACACATGGACACTAGTCCCAAGACCTAAGGACAAAAATGTAATTGGTACAAAGTGGATCTTCAGAAATAAGCTAAATGAGAAAGGAGAGGTCATTCGGAACAAAGCAAGATTGGTTTGCAAAGGTTATGCCCAAGAAGAAGGAATTGATTATAGTGAAACTTTTGCACCTGTTACCAGACTTGAAGGAGTTAGAACATTGTTGGCATATGCTACTTTCAAAAACTTCAAGGTATATCAAATGGGTGTCAAATCTGCATTTCTGAATGGAATATTAGAAGAAGAAGTTTTCATTGAACAACCTGAAGGATTTGTTGAAGACAATAATAAAGATCAGGTATGTAAATTGAACAAAGCTTTATATGGCCTGAAACAAGCACCTAGAGCATGGTATGAAAGACTACACTCTTATTTGATTAAGATTGGTTTAAGGACAAGTGAGAACAGTAACATGTACATGAAGAATGATGAAAATGGAATACTAATCTCAGCCATATTTGTTGATGATATTATATTTTGTGGAAATGAGTCTTTATGCACAAACTTTGGTAATGAAATGAGCAAAGAATTTAAGATGTCATTAATTGGTGAGATAAAGTATTTTATAGGCTTACAGATACTGCAAATGAAAAATGAAATTTTCATTACTCAATCCAAATACATAAAGGAAATCTTGAAGAAATTTGGAATGGAGGATTCAAAGCCAGTAAGTACTCCTATGACTACAAACTGCAAACTATCAAAGAATGATGAATCTGCATCTGTTGATGAGACACTCTACTGATCCATGATTGGAAAAGTACAATATGTTGTTCACAGCATGTCTGATATAGCACATGCAGTTGGTATTGTTGCAAGATTCTCTACAGATCCTAAGGAAATACACATGACAACAATCAAAAGAATTTTTAGATACTTGAAAGGCACTGAAGATTATGGCTTAGTATATCAGAAAGGAAATGATTTTGATTTGAAAGTCTATACTGATGCTGATTGGGCAGGCAACATTGATGATAGGAAAAGCACAAGTGGAGGAGCTTTCTTCTTAGGAGAAAGACTAGTGAGTTGGCTTAGCAAGAAACAAGGATGTGTTTCTCAGTCAACAGCCGAAGCTGAATATGTTGCTACAGCACTAAATTGTACCAACATTGCATGGATCAAACAATTGTTGGAAGGTATAAATGAGAAAGTTACCGAGCTAGTAACTATATTCTGTGACAATACTAGTGCCATTAATATTTTAAAGAACCCTGTTATGCACTCTAAGACAAAGCACATATCTATCAAATATCATTATCTTAGAGAAGAAGCTCATGAAAAGAAAGTGGTGTTGGAATATGTTAACACAAAGAAACAAATAGCTGATATCTTCACCAAGCCACTACCAAAGGATATTTTTGAATATCTCAGAAGTAAGTTAGGGGTCCTACCCCTATCTTCTACTCACTGACCGAGTTTGGTGAAAGCATCACTTCGATGAATCTATTGAATATCTTTTAGGGAGCTGATGCTGGAGTGTTACACTTTAAGAATGCTTTTCTGAAAGTGTACTGAAACAATATTGAGATAATACAGACAATGATACAAGGAACAAGAATTGTAAACAAATGCTCTGACCAAGACTCAGTTGATACACACCAGTAGGGAATAACTTCTTACAGAAACAACTTATGTTTGCGTTCTTTTCTTTTTGGAATTGTTGTCAAAGGGGGAGAAGACTACCCAAGGGGGAGAAGACTAAAGGAGGAGAAGATTGAGAGAAGTCTGATGTATGGGGGAGAGCATTTCAGCATTTCAGAATCACAGCAATCCGAATTCTTAATGATCAAAATCAATTGGTTTTGCCATCAATGCCAAAGGGGGAGATTGTTGGCAATATAACAAGGATATTGAGAAGGTTGTTGATGATTATGGATATAACTGATTAAAGATGTTTTACTGTCTTGATATTATTATTTTGTCATTGATGTCAAGAAATTGATTTTCTAATTCAGTATGATGTTGCCATATCTTAAGAAATATGATATGAAGATCATAAAGAAGTCGGTAAAGACACAGGAAAGAATATGATGAATAAAGGGATAAGTTATTCAATGGGCAACTCTACCGAGTTAGACAATGATGAGATCTTGATGTTTTAGATTGTTTTAACATCATATGTATGTTGTAAAATGTAAAGGTTAATACTACACTATGTTATCAGCCAAAGGACCTAGTCGGTAAACCCTGAGGAACCTAGTCGGTAAACCCTAAGGTTATCGCAGTTAGTTAATGAAGACAAAATGTCAAACGAGCAAAGTTTAGTATTCATCGAGTTGTAACCGAGCTATAACAGAATGCATTAAATGTTTACATGTGATATTTAATGAAAGAAGTTGATGAGCTGGAGCGGATCAATGATTGGCAAGCCGTGGAAGAAGTTTGTTAACAAATCTAAGGCAATGGAAAGTCGGCAAGAAGATCTACAGCTCAGATAGAACCGCATTACCCTAACACAAGTTCCAAGATGATTGTGCAAATTCCGAGGCAGGGTAAAACATTTTTTAGATCGTAAGATACAATGAACCTGGACAAGATTGAAGATCTGATGGCTATGATTGATCACGGGAAATGTGATCAAGGAGATTAAGTGGTTAGATGATTGTTTATAAATAAGGAACTGTTGATAAACAATGTATGTGGACAAATGTATGCACCAGGATGCTACATAGTGATCACCGAGCACAGAAGCTTGAAGACCTGTTGGAATAACAGAGTATTGATGCCCAACAGATAGACAAGATTAGTTCTTTGTCTAGATTGTGATTGAACAAATAAGAATCTGCTTTAGCATTTTAGATGTAAAGTTGCAGATAGATTGTATTACTATTAGCTTGTGAAAGTAACAGAAAATCTCTTAACCGAGTGGACTTAACAATCTTATAATTAAATCCTCTAAAAAGGTGACATTCTAAATGAGTGTTTGAAATCCTTTGACAAGGTCACTTCTAACAAAGTGAAGATCCTAACGGATCTGAGGGAAATCCCTTAACCAGGTCACATCTAGCAATGTGTTTTGTAATCTTTAACAGGATTGGCTTTTAACCGAGCATACTCTAGAAGAGTATATTTCTTAGTGGGTCTGAAATCCCACAGTGGTTTTTCCCTATTTGGGTTTCCACGTTAAATCTGGTGTTATGAGGTTTATATAGTTCATATGCTTTTGAGTTTGCATGTTTGACAATTTTCTTCTATGACTGATATATGTTACCGAGGTTGAATCTGATGTTTTCATTGATGATTAAGATTGTATCATTCACCACCCCCCCCCCCCTCATCTTGTTGGCTATTGGATCTGTACTTATATTAAGTATCAAAACTATCAATTGGTACTAAATGGGTATTCAGGAACAAATTGAATGAAGCTGGTGAAGTTGTTAGAAATAAAACAAGATTGGTATGCAAAGGATATTCAGAAAAGGAAGGGATTGATTATGAGGAGACTTTTGCTCCGGTAGCTAGAATTGAAGCTGTGAGACTATTGTTTGCATATGCTGCATATAAGGATTTCAAGGTATATCAAATGTATGCACTAATACATTTGGCCTAAAATTCCAACGGAGGTTTCCGACAGAGAAGGTATATTGTGATCAAATTTGATTTTTTTTGAAAAAATGCCCGATTTCGTTGGAATTCCGATGATAATGCAACATTTGGTTTCGACGGAGAAGGAATTGGCAATGACATTTGGGTTTTTTTTAGAAAAAGTGCCCGCGTTCGTCGAAATTTCGACGATCGCGTGCATTACTTCCAAAAAAAAAAGAAAAGACCAAGTCATTTCTTAAATCCCGCCTCTTCGTCCCACCTCTACCATTACAAAATCCCGCCTCTGCAGGGAACCAACTGTGGAATGAAGTGGTGTTGCAGGAGCAACTATACCAGGATACTCGGCGACGGGAAACTTTCCAGCTTCATGGTAGGAATTTTGTTATGTTTTTTTGTTTGCCGTCTGTTTAGGGGCATTTTCAAGTCTGGGCATTATTTAATGTAATAAGGGCATGTTTTGGGCCCATTTGTAAGTCGTTTGGCATTTTGGTAGGGGTGTATGGGTTTAGGATTTAAACAACAGTTAAAAGCTTTTGCCAGACTAAATCCTTGTTTATAAGTGTATAATGTTTAAACCAACATTAGAAAATTGTTTACTGGTCTAGTGTTTGTAGAACAATTAAGTAACTGTTTGCTTTTTGCTTCTTATTCCCTCCAAATTGATTGGGGACGTGGGTTGGAGAAATTGAAGAGTTGAGTAAATATGCCTCCTGCTTGCGTGTCTACCATGTGAAGTGGCCTGAATGTGGTGGAGTGTGGGCAGGAAGAATGTACATTGTCATTCTCATGGTCATTTGCAGGAATGGGCCACGGGTAGAAGAAGCATGCATGTGGTAGGGCAGCATCCCTATGTGCTTTCTGTAAGAGTGCGTATGAACGAGAGTTGTGTGGGAATGAGTTCGGGATTGGAGATTGAAGTTTGATAGATTGCAGAGTTGTTGTGTCAGTCTGAATTTTCTGCTCAACAACACCATGTCATCCCAATAGGTTCCCCTATTCATTTTCCCTCACATCTCATTGTGTGTTTCAATCCTCTTGAAGCCTCCCCATCAAGTGGTTCCTCCCATGCCGATTCCAGTGAAAGAATCCGAATCGATTACGTGCTCAAGAAGTCATGGGTGGGGGTCTAGTAAGTTGATAAGTTATTGTTGGGCCATCCCCCGATGAACATGAAGGAGGGAGGCGGACATAGGTTCCCTGTGGGTTTAATCGCTGCAGGAAAATGGTAGGGTATAATCAACAAATTCATTGTTATACATATTCAAATATTTAGATTCAAAGTTTATTATAGATTTATCAGATTAATTGCCAATAGCAGAGATGATGAGAGGTTTCTGTAATATGATATGATCGATTTAAAAGAAGAATTTCTTACAAGACCTAAACCGTTGAACAATCCTACAATCATGTATTAATTAAACACTGCATTTTAAATAATGAACAATATAGTTAGCCTGAAACATATTAACACTACTTTCGATATTTAAAATATATCCTAATTAAGGAGAGGAATGACCTAAACCTATGTGATCGAGTGCCATTATGTAAAATATATTCTAATTATGGATGCTGGTATATATGGTTGTGACAGAAAATCCTTGCAGCAGAACCATGAGAGCATTGTGTAGTGATCGAGTGCTATTTTTTGTCGGTGTTTTGGAAGGGAGCATAAGTGTACCGTTAGGAAGGTGGTATAAAATGGAAGTTGAGAGGTATAAGGTTATGAGGTGTGGATTAGGATAAGATAGGGAGGTAAGTGATGAAGGATGTAATGGTGAAAGAGTAAGTTAGGATTGTTAGGCCCAATATGGAAAGCTAATGTACTGAGAGGGGAGGGGTGAATCAGTACTTCAAAACTTTTCTTCAACAATAACTTTACTGTTAAGCATAATCTGAATAGTGCAGTAACATAATATAATGCTAAAACAAATAGATGACAATCATACATGATTCACTCCATAACACATATATTTTGGTTACGCAGAAACTCTTGGTTAGAGAGAAAAACTGCGGTGGGGATGACACCCACAACTTCACTACTGCAATAATAAAGGTTGCTCGGTTAGAGCTACATGTTTAGCTATTTCTGATAGTTTACCCTGTTAGGAGTATCAAGATCTGTTAGATCTACCTTGCTAAAGGATTTTACAACACTTCATCTAAATGTTGCACCTGGTTAGAGGCTTTACAATTTATAGACTTAGTTAGAGTCTTTTACTCTGTTAAAGGTTTCTCTTACAACTTCAAAATATTACAATAAAATCATTACAAATATCTGCAACTTTACATCTGGAATGTTATAGCAGATTCTATGTGCTCAAAATAATATTACCTTGCTTATAACATACCTCGGTAACCCATATAGTAACTCGGTAAACCCTTCTATTTACTCTGTTCTTCGTTTGTTCTCTAAAATCCTTCTCGGTGACCTCTATGTCTCTATAACAGTCATAACACTTAGTGCTTTCACATGTCTTGCTTCATATATTTCTATATCTTCCTTTCTGTCATGCTACATGTATATTTATGATCTTAATCCATGTTGTATAAATAGATCTCTTATGTCGGTGATCCATTCATTGCTTCGATCTTACAAACATGTTTTATCGAATGAATAACCATACAAAATATTTCATTGGTTAGATGACCTTAAAATCATACACAATCTTTAAGTGCAATTTCCAATGTGATAACAGTTCTATGTTCCTTGATCTTGTAACACGTTTCCATATGTATGTCTAGGTTCAATGAATCTGGTAACATGTTTCACTCGGTGTATATCAACTCGGTATATCATTATTGCTGCTCGGTAGACATGGAATGATACTCGGTATACATCTCGATGCATACTGGGCTCTGTGAATACTTTCTTCTATAACTGACTGGACTGTGCATACTGACTGAATATTTCAGTAGAGATAACCGACTAGAGTATATAGAATAACTTTGAACATAAAACTAATGGCAACTTGATAAGTAGTAACAAGGATATGTTAGGGGTTTGGAAGGTAGGAAAGTGAATGGGGGGAGATAAAAGGATGTGAAGGATGGAATGGGGTTAGGTAGGTGAAGTAAAAGTAAGTGTGTATGAGGTTAAGGTTTAGGATAGGATGTAGGAAAGTGGAGGAGGTTAAGATAGGGGATATGAAAGGTAGATGGAAGGTAATAATGATAGGAAGTGAGGTAAAGGTTATGAGGTGTGGGTTAGAAAATAGGGTGTAGGAAATGGAAGGAAGGGTCATATCACTTTGAGAGTTTTCACCAAGATGAGTAGCTCGAGTATCGACCTCAAATCTTACAAGCCATGAGGATCCACTTGTAGTAGAGGAGCATTTACTTCCATCTTGGGAGCTTATTAGGAGTTCACCTTGAATTTGGGAAATACACATAGAGGAGATAGAATATTGATCAATACACATTACCTAGCCTCATCATGCATAAATACAAGAGGTATAGACTATAGAAAGCACATATCATGAGCCAAGGGATCATATTCGAGAGTTGCTTCATCTCCAATCCTCTACATTTTTAAGATCCACAAATGGGGTTGAGGATAAGTCTTGGTTACTTAGCTTGGACTTATGCTTTGGGTTGCATCTATATGTGAGCAACTTAAAGGCATAATTTTCAATGCAATTTTTGAGAGGACTTGATTCCACCTTGTGGTACTGGGAGGATAAAATGCACCAACTCACATTGGAAACCCTCTCCAGATACCATTTTGGAGTGCTTCAAAGTGTGTTCTATTTCAAAATATTTTTGATAGAGATGCATAGATGAGTTTCACAATTTACATAAAAAGGTTTCATAGTGGCTCAACATGAGAGTTAGTTTTGTAGTTTGTAGATTACATTCAAGATAAGCTACTTGTCAATTATTTCATTAGGGGTGGAAAGCCCAAAATTTCAGTTTTCCTACACATGGCCAATCCAAATGACTTTAGGGTTGCTATGGCAAAGTTTGTTATGGAAAAGGAGGTACATGGGAGAACACAAGAGGCATGAGAGAAGTTTGTAACCTTGATGAAGGGACTAAAGTGTCCATAGGCCTCCCCATCCTTCAAAGGATAATTTAGACTTACTATATGATTTACAAAGAAAAACCCAATAGTATCAATATTAGGGAAAAAGGTCTAGGGCATAGTACGGGCCATAGGGTAGTCACATTTGACCATCATCAACACAAGGATATTTTAGGTATGAGAGACTATAGGGCTATCAAGTTAGGCCTTTTATGACTCAACAACCTTTTAGGGGAGAATCTAGCGTTTTTAGTAATTAGGATCTTCTAATTATCGTGGGGCCTAGCCAACATATGGTTATATGAGAGGCACATGTTATGTATATGTTAGTATCAGACAGAGAGTGCCCACAAGGTTTTAAAGTAGGTGGACACCATCCTAGGATGTCAAAGTAGATAGTTGATATGTGGGTCTTTACCCTCCCAACCCCTCAACATATACCACCATAGGTCTTTACCCTCCCAAACACACAAAGGTCAAAGGAAGATTCACTGCTCCAACACTCACTTTTTGTGACACTCTAAAGCACTTAGGACAGTCACTCCTTTCGTGGCCATTCTTCTTCACACAACACTCTCTAACATTAATTATGATGATAGTGTACCTCCTTAAACCTTCCACCAACACCTAACTCAATACCAAACTCTTTCCCACTCTCGCTAATGGACTAATTAACTCAGCTCACTGTGAAGTTGTGATGGTCAATGCAAGGTTTAGGACAATAGTAATTAGGATCTTCTAATTATTGTGGGGCCTAGCCAACATAGGGTTATATGAGACAGGGGTAAGTTCAATAGTGATTTCTCCTTCAATTCTTGATGAATGTTTCATTGCCTGTTCACTTGGAATGAAGGTTTAAAGTAATCTCTTACCCATGAGTTGAGCTCCTCTTAAAGGATCCCTTTCCTTCTTTAATTGATGCATGATTATTATGGTGATCATAAAACTATAGACCACCCAAAGAATTAAAAAAATAATCACCAAAATACCATCCCATAGAAATTTACTAGTAATAAGACACAATAGTAAAAACCACCACATTATATAAATTTAATAATATGTTCTCATGCACACTATAAATGTAGAGAGATGTTTTATTACAATAGATTATTACAAGTTATTATTTTAGTAGACCAAGATTAATATAATACCTCAACTCAAAAACATAATATCGCACTACCAAACTTGAATTCTCCTTCAATGCTTGATTGCCTGTTCACTTGGAATTGAATTGATTTTATAATTAAGAGATCACTTGAATTGTAGGTAGACCCCTTCAAATGATAGGGTAGGCTTCCTTTTATACCTAATATATGTCTTGAAAGCATTTTATCTTGATGGCTTTAAATTAAAGTACTTTCTCTTCTATCTGGTATTGGTGGAGCAGAGGTTGCATTGCATTGTCCTAGGATACATATTTCCGTAGATACAACACAAGTTAAATGTATCCTAGGTTGATGCAAAGCAACCTCTTCTCCACCAATACCAGATAGAAGAGAAAGAACTTTAATTTAATGCCATCGGGATAAAAGTCTTTAATCAAGACAAATAAATGGTATGCAACTGTATCTATTAGGAATGCATTACCCAAACACCGCAATTGATTAGTCGCCTTTGAAAAGAAAGTGGTATGATGAAATATTTAGGCATAAAATAGATGAAATGCACTCCATACTACTACTGCACAATATTTTGGTCGATGATATTTTTAAAATAGTAAAGGAAGGTGTATGGAACAACCAAATTCTTATCATTATAAACAATGAATATTTTAAGATCCTTTTATGATGTGCAAGTTGAGAATATTTTATGAAAGGTCCCTAAATGAATACACTTTAAACTGATTTTAGCAATGACTATCGGATGTAGACAAAATGAATGCTTTTTGGATTAGGATGGTACACATAATCTACTATCAAAAGGTTGCTTTGGAAAGTATATGATTAAAAACTAAGGAAATGCAATTATTTACAGGTTTTAACCTTCTTAGATGCAAAAACCCTTATTTAGCCTCTCACAAACCCTTAAAAGTAGGGTTTCTCATATACCCTTCTTCCAAACACTATACCATCCAAATGATGATGGATTGACCTTTCATTTGAAATGTCTAAACACTGTCAATCATAAAATGTGCCCCTCCTTAAGGCGGATTTGCTACTGCTACTCCTTAGCAAGCAATTTCTCCACTCTTACATTCGCCATAATGGACCTTAAGGTGGGCTGGCTTAAACAACACACACTAAGCTTTGACTGTTGTGGGCCCATTCCTTCCCTTGACATCCTTTTCCATCTGTTTCCATCAAAACACAATCGTCGTTATCATTTGAATTCAAACAATGTTCCCGCGTTTGATTGCATAGAACAAAGCAAATGGCATAGGAAACTCTTGTCTACCTTGCAGTTGTCATAGAATACCTCCCCATTGAGATATTATCATGTCCTTTCTCACTTTATGCAGTGGATGAAAGACATAAGAGTCCTCACAATGTAGTCGATGTAACAAACAGATTTCTATTTCGATCAATTTTATTTGCCAACATACTCTCTACTTGTGTCAAAATGGGAGCTTTGGAATAAAGTATGGGCTTCCATCAAAGAAGAAGGTAAGGGTAATTAATATCAGATGCTTATAGTTGGAAATGCTTTGTTTGACATGTTTGGAAAATGTGGAAGTATAGACAAAGGGCATGAACTGTTTGGTTAGATGCCTCAAAGAAATGTGGTCTAATGAAATGCTATGATTGCAGGATATGCACAAACAATGTTTGTTGAAATGGATTTACAAAATTCCAACGAAATCTGATCGGTGGGTATAAAGTCGGACCCTACAATGGCCAATAGCCTTTACACTCTACAACCTTTGCCAGCATTCTTCCAGTCTGTGCGAAAATGAGAGCTTTGGAGCAGGGTACGAACATCCATCACAGAGATGTTGTAGCGCAACTTCCCAGGTAGACATGTATGCAAAATGTGTAAACTTAGACAAGGGACATGAACTGTTTGACATAATGCCTCAAAGATAATCGTTCTCCTGGAATGCATTTTTCAATCTCCATTAAGATTCGACTATCTTCACTTAATAAGGGAATGAGCTATAAGAAGTCTATTTGTTCCTACATGTTTGAATCCTCTTAAAAGAACATTGATTCAATCTTAATGAGTTTAGAATTAGTGAGAGATTCTCCTCTATGGTATTTGATAGAATTATTTTAGCTTCTTATTTTCTTGGTTAAGTTGTGAAAATGTTTTATGTTCTTTTCACTTTTAGCTAGCTAAATTTTTCAAGAATTTTATCTCTAGATTTAATATTTCTTTTCTTGCATGTATTTATTAATTTTGAGATAACAGATCTTGCCTTCATGAATTGATCCTAGTTTATCCCTTTAACCCTAATTAATTTATTTAGAGTGTTTTGTTCCATTTTAATCCTTTCTTTTACAATTAAATATTATTAAAAATTTGTATTATTGTTCCAAATTTTGTGGATATTTAGGACTACAAAATTTTTACTAGAGCACACATCTTGGTACTTCTTACTTTTAGAAGCTCACTCCTCTAATGTTTGATAAGATAGATATGAATGATTGACCTTAAACTACATGTTTTTAAAGATGAAGGTGTATTCAGGGTTTGGATGATCTTCCATGACCAAGTCAAAGGAAAGTGATATAAACCTATTTTAAAAATTATATTATCATTATACTCAATCCATTTAGAAAATAAAAAAAAATATATCCAATCTCTTAACTATTTTTCTCAAACCTAGCATTTTGTTTGCCCCTGTGAGTGCTCCATTCCTAGAACTAGTAAATAAAGAGTGTATTCATGTAGATAAATGAATTAAAATCAATTTGTGATAGTAAACATTCACATAGCATGTATAATTAATTTATTTACGATGGAATTTTAAATGTAATAAATTATCTCCTATAGTTATCTCCTAAAGGTGGGGCAATTAGGTCCATATATGATGAAAATAAAAATAAATAGTTTGAAGATAATATTAGTTACCTAAAGGATATTCCACTTGATTATTTGGTATATCATAACTATTTTGACAAATTTTTGAAACCATTAGAGGTACCTTTTGCTTCTGTAGATGAGGCATTCCGTCATGTTGAAGTTGTGATAGCTAATTTGCCTCTTTGAAAATTGATTTTAATTTTTGTAAGAGGATGTGTGTGTGTGTATTCTATACTATTTAATATTACTTATTGTTCCAGACTGCCTTAAACCCTAGCATTTTGCACCTCTTTTCTACCATTTTTATAGACAACAAATTATCCATATGAATTATCATATACTTGTAACCTCCATCCCAAACCACCTATTTCACTCTTCTTCCTTTGTGTACCTCTTTTATTCTTCCATTACCTCTTTGCTTACCTAAATTCAATCCAAAACATAGTTAATAGCATAAAAAAAATTCCATATTTGATTAATATTATCCACAACATATCGAAAAGACAAATACCACACTTATTGTGTCATCAACCAAAAATAATTTACTTACATATTCAAAGAGTTCAATAATGGAGAAACATCCATGCGGTGCTCTACACATGTCCTCGAAGGTTCAAGAAATACTTATCCTCTATTGGTCCAAACTTTAAATCACTTTTTATGCATGAAAATAATTGCAACCATACACAATTTCCCACCCAATAGATTCTCTCAAACTATTTTACTATCTTAACATAGGGTCAAGGAAAAGTGGGCCAAAATAGGAATCCAAGTGTCTTAAAATCCTTGAAGACCATAGTGGTGAGGATTGAATTTCTTTCTTTAGTGGTATCTTTCTCTAGATTAATTAGTTGGAGATTCTATTAGGACCTTTTCCTAATTAAAAAAAATATATAAATATTACATCCCTAAATGTTGCATTCATAATAGAATAAATTTCTGCAATAGTCAAGTATAAAGAATTTATTGAAAAACATGAAGAAACATTAAATTACCATTACAAACATAAAAACCAAAAAATAGTGAATATCTATATATATATATATATATATATATATATATATATATATATATATATATATATATATATATATATATATATATATATATATATATATATATATATATATATATATATATATATATATATATATATATATATATATATATATAAAACAAACATGACAACCATAACATCATATATAGCAAGGGAATCTTCAAACATCCTAATGCCAAAATCTTGAATTCTCTACCACATTGCAATCCACTAGGTATTCAACTTTTGTTGCGTTAGGGTTCTAATTTACATTGACTCTAACAACTATGGGATCAAGTGATGAGAACCTACTTCATGATTTTTTTTCTTGAGCTAAGCTATATCGTTCTTACTTGCAAAAAATGATTAGAATTGTAAAAGTGTTGGAGAACTTTGCATGACAATGGTTATGAAACACCATGAAAGTTTTCAACACTCTCCCTACATCTAGACAAAAATAATGACAAAATAATAACTTATGGTGTACTAGCTTCAATTCTTCACTGTCGATGAGTATAAATCCTAAAGGAATTGAATGAATGTTCTTAACACTATCATTGATAATTTTCTTCCATAGTTACCACCTCCTCTTCCTTATTTTCAAGAGTTCCATATCCTTAAAATGTGTAGAAAATATAAAGCATATAATATATGCATACACTCTAAGCCACACTAGGAATAACTAATACCAATTATTATGAGATCCTCTCTCATATAAGCCTTATAATGTAGGGGACATGATTATCCAAACTATAGGTAACTATTTCATTACAATTGAAGGTTTAAAGTAATCTCTTACCCATGAGTTGAGCTCCTCTTAAAGGATCCCTTTCATTCTATAATTGATGCACGATTATTATGGTGATCATAAAACTATAGACCACCCAAAGAATTAAAAAAAAAATCACCAAAATACCATCCCATAGAAATTTACTAGTAATAAGACACAATAGTAAAAACCACCACATTATATAAATTTAACAATATGTTCTCATGCACACTATAAATGTAGAGAGATGTTTTATTACAATAGATTATTACAAGTTATTATTTTATTATACCAAGATTAATATAATACCTCAACTCAAAAACATAATATTGCACTACCAAACTTGAATTCTCCTTCAATGCTTGATTGCCTATTCAATTGGAATTGAATTGATTTTATAATTAAGAGATCACTTGAATTGTAGGTAGACCCCTTCAAATGATAGGGTAGGCTTCCTTTTATACCTAATATATGTCTTGAAAGCATTTTATCTTGATGGCTTTAAATTAAAGTACTTTCTCTTCTATCTGGTATTGGTGGAGTAGAGGTTGCATTGCATCATTCTAGGATACATATTTCCACAGATACAACACAATTTAAATGTATCCCAGGTCAATGCAAAGCAACCTCTTCTCCACCAATACCAGATAGAAGAGAAATAACTTTAATTTAATGCCATCAGGATAAAAGTCTTTAATCAAGACAGATAAATGGTATGCAACTGTATCTATTTGGAATGCATTACCCAAACACCGCAATCGATTAGTCACCTTTGAAAAGAAAGTGGTATGATGAAATATTTAGGCATAAATAGATAAAATGCACTCCATACTACTGCTGCACAATATTTTGGTCGATGATATTTTTAAAATAGTAAAGGAAGGTGTATGGAACAACCGAATTCTTATCAATATAAACAATGAATATTTTAAGATCCTTTTATGATGTGTAAGTTGAGAATATTTTATGAAAGGTCCCTAAATGAATACACTTTAAATTGATTTTAGCAATGACTATCGGATGTAGACAAAATGAATGCTTTTTGGATTAGGATGGTACACATAATCTACTATCAAAAGGTTTCTTTGGAAAGTATATGATTAAAAACTAAGGAAATGCAATTATTTACAAGTTTTAACCTTCTTAGATGCAAAATCCCTTATTTAGCCTCTCACAAACCCTGAAAAGTAGGGTTTCTCATATACCCTTGTTCCAAACACTAGACCATCCAAATGATGATGGATTCATCTTTCATTTGAAATGATGGGTTTGTAATGGTAATTTAATGTTCTTTCACATTTTTGTATATATTCTTTATAATAGCCTATTATATTGATTTGTTCTATTATGGATAATGGTGTGTGTTAGACGGCTTTGCTGTCGGTGCATGAAAGCATTGAATGAGTTCTACTTTTAAAAATTACATGAAACATTTTTAATTTATTTGATTCAGTGTTATTTGCAAAAAATGATTATCAATGATATTTCTTTTCTCCAAGAATTGTCTAGGATCTTTCCGTCAGATAATATGTAACATCGAATGACTAAATCTTTTCATTACAAATGCTTATTTTATTTAATTATTATCTGAGCGTGAATTAAAATTTATATCTGTACGGAAGCAAAATATACAAGCTGAAGAGTCATGTGCAAGCAAATTTCGTAAAAGAAAGCATGCAGGCATTATCTTGAATGACATGGAAACAAGCTCATCAGCTGCCTGGAAGAGAGCAATTGGAGAAAAGCAGAGGAAAGTGTTTAAGGGTGATAAATAGATAGAGAGTATGCAATACAAACAAACAATGTATGGAGTGTGTGATGTGACGTCTCTAATTTATGTCCGTAGGGACTTATTGGTTTTGGAGTTCCTACGAAACCTATTGGGCCACGCTTGGAGGAAATCAATGTGTTCATGCAAGGAGCACATTTTTTCTATTATGAGAATGATGCTTTTGCACTGAAGGATATTTGGAAGTCAATATCCAAAAATTTCTATAGTGTGGAACCAGAGTTGGCGGACTCGAAGTAATTTTCAGCTTTCAGAAGACCAAGAGGTTATGTACATAATCTCCCAATAGAAGGGTGATTTCAAGCTTTACCTCTCCCCCCCATGACTATTCAGGAAGCACTTCCTCAAACAAAGGACTATTGGCCTCCATGGGATCAAAGAAAAAAATTGAAGCATAGACTCTAGACGATGTGGTGGTGTCCTTCGTGAAGAACTCTGCACTATAATTGAAAATTCATGAGGGAAACTGCAAGATAGTGAAGAGAAATACAATCTTGAAAAGTGGGAAGAATGGATCTTGGTTTGGGTGGGGCCAAGTCAGGTGGCTCCTCTAGAGTTGACGAGATAGAAATCATATTAGGATTTGAAAAAGATCACACTCATGGAACTTCGTGTGCGAGTGATCGATTGCGATGTTTAGGTAATGCATTCCAAATAGATACAGTTGCATACCATTTATCTATCTTGATTAAAGCCTTTTATCTTGATGGCATTAAATTAAAGTACTTTCTCTTCTATCTAGTATTGGTGAAGAAGAGGTTGCTTTGCATCGACCTGACCTGCCACCTATCAACTTGACCTACCACCTGTTGGCAGGTCAGGTCGATGCAAAGCAACCTCTTCTCCACCAATACCATATAGAAGAGAAAGAACTTTAATTTAATGTCATCAAGATAAAAGTCTTTAATCAAGACAGATAAATGGTATGCAATTGTATCTATTTGGAATGCATAACCCAAAGACCGCAATCGATCAGTCGCACACGAAGTTCCACGAGTGTGATCTTTTTCAAATCTTAATGTGATTTCTATCTCGTCAACCTCTAGAGGAGCCACCTGACTTGGCCCCACCCAAACCAAGATCCATTCTTCCCACTTTTCAAGATTGTATTTCTCTTCACTATCTTGCAGTTTCCCTCATGAATTTTCAATTATAGTGCAGAGTTCTTCACGAAGGACACCACCACATCGTCTAGAGTCTATGCTTCAATTTTTTTCTTTGATCCCATGGAGGCCAATAGTCCTTTGTTTGAGGAAGTGCTTCCTGAATAGTCATGGGGGGGAGAGGTAAAGCTTGAAATCACCCTTCGATTGGGAGATTATGTACATAACCTCTTGGTCTTCTGAAAGCTGAAAATTACTTCGAGTCCGCCAACTCTGGTTCCACACTATAGAAATTTTTGGATATTGACTTCCAAATATCCTTCAGTGCAAAAGCATCATTCTCATAATAGAAAAAATGTGCTCCTTGCATGAACACATTGATTTCCTCCAAGCGTGGCCCAATAGGTTTCGTAGGAACTCCAAAACCAATAAGTCCCTACGGACATAAATTAGAGACGTCACATCACACACTCCATACATTGTTTGTTTGTATTGCATACTCTCTATCTATTTATCACCCTTAAACATTTTCCTCTGCTTTTCTCCAATTGCTCTCTTCTAGGCAGCTGATGAGCTTGTTTCCATGTCATTCAAGATAATTCCTCCTTGCTTTCTTTTACGAAATTTGCTTGCACACGACTCTTCATCTTGTATGTTTTGCTTATGTACATATATAAATTTTAATTCATGCTCAGATAATAATTAAATAAAATAAGCATTTTTAAAGAAAAGATTTAGTCATTCGATGTTACATATTATCTGACGGAAAGATCCTAGACAATTCTTGGAGAAAGGAAACAACATTGATAATCATTTTTTACAAATAACACTGAAGCAAATAAATAATAAATGTTTAATGCAATTTTTAAAAATAGAACTCATTCAATGCTTTCATTCACCGACTACAAATCCGTTTGACCCACATCATCTCTTGCCGTCAGAATTCTGATGACAACTAATGAAACGTCTGACAAGGATGTTGTATATCCGACGTCACTTCCATGTCGGATGGTCATCGAGGAGCAATCATAGCATCCGTCGGAAATCCGTCGATATTTGTGGCCAAGGGTGCAAATATAGCCGCCGTCGGAGGAGTTCATAACATCGTTGGATGACTGACGCAAATGGCATCATCGGGAAGCCCAACGACGAGTTTTCGATGGCAAAGTTGGTCGGAAGTCTGACGTTTGGTCGTCGCAAATTCGATAATTAGCCGTAAAAAATTAGGCCCAAATGTACTAGTGATGTCAAGTCAGCCTTTTTGAATGGTGATCTTGAGGAAGAAGTCTACATTGAGCAACCTGATGGATTTTCATTATTAGATAATGGAGACATGCTATGTGAATTGAAGAAAGCTATTTATGGATTGAAATAAGCCCCTAAACCTGGTATGCTAGATTGGATAAGTATTTGTTTAAATTAGGATTTAACAAAGGTACTACTGATAGTAATCTATTTTCAAGATTGAGAATGATAACATCTTGATTGTTGAAGTTTTTGTTGATGACATTATCTTTGGAGGAGATGATAACTTGAGTATGAAGTTTGCCAGTGATATGCAGAAAGAATTTGAGATGTCTATGATAGGAGAGATGAAATTTTTCTTAGGTTTGCAGATTTCAGAATTTGGAAAAGGCTTTTTTATATCTCAAGCTAAATATGTAAAGGAACTATTGAACAAGTTTGGGTTAGAAGACTCTAAACTAGTTGGAACTCCTATGGCGACTGGCTGCAAATTATCTAAAAATGGTGAATCTCTGAAAGATAATCAGACCTTGTACAAATCTATGGTTGGTGGACTGCTATGCTTGACTCAGACTAGACCTGGCATTATGCATGTTGTGTGCATGGCTGCTAGATATCAAGCTGATCCGAAAGAGAGTCACGTCACTACTATAAAAACGATATTCAGATACTTGAAAGAAATTGTGGATTATGGTTTGTGGTCTCCGAGGAATGATGATTTCATGTTATGTGCTTACACTGATGCTGATTGGGCTAGTGATGTTGATGACCGGAAGAGTACCTCTGGTGGTGCATTCTTTTTGGGTAAGAAATTGGTTTCATGGGAAAGTAAGAAACAAGATTCAGTTTTCCTATCTACTGTTGAAGTTGAATACATTGTTGTTGCTAGTAACTGCACTCAAGTCATTTGAATGAAACAAATGTTGAAGGATATCAAATTTTATCTATGATGAGTCTACTATCATATATTGTGATAATTCCAGTGCTATTAATATGTGTCAAATAACCTGGTGCAACATTCAAAGGCTAAACATGTATCAATCAAGTATCATTTCTTGAGAGAAAAAGTCAATGAAGAGGAAGTGAAGCTAGAGTATGTGTCTACAAAGGAACAAATTGCTAATATTTTCACCAAGCCTTTGCCTGCATATACATTTGTCTATTTGAGAGACAAGTTAGGGGTATCCACCCCTCTTGATGGGAACTAGTTGCATTGAGTTGCATCAATCCAATGGACTTCACAACCTTATCTTCTTGTCTAGGTTGATGAGTTTATGTTGCTCCTTTGGTGGAGTAGTCTATTTGTGATTCTGTTGAGCTAATTTGTTTATCTAAGGGGGAGAGTTTGGTTTTCTGTTTTGAGAACCTTTGTCATTGATGTCAAGGGGGGAGAGAAGCATGTGAAAAATTGTTTTATCTGCTTGATCTTAAGGGGAGTTTGTTGGAGATGTTTTCTTTCTTTTTATTGATTGTTTTTCACATCCATATGTTGCCATCAATGCCAAAGGGGGATATTGTTGGACACTGTTGTTGCTAGGATATGTTGTTGTCATTGATGTCAACATATCCCTGTGATTTATTGCTCTGGTGGTTGCAGATTGGTTTATTGGGATCATGGTTCAGTGTATGGAGTATTTCTTGTATCATTATATCTTCCTGTATTGGTTTCTGTGATCTGAAAGCTTAGTTGATCATATCATAGATCTGGTTTACAGTTTGGTTCTTCTGATCAGTGCTTTGCAGAGTTTTGTATTTTCTATGGTATATTTCGATGTGATCAGACTTTGAGTTGATATTTTGGGAGATTGTTTGGGATGTTCTTGTGTATCTTCATTTTTTATGGTTGATAATTTGGTGCTCCGTGAGTTATCTTTCCTTGTGACAACGGCTGCTGTAGTGCCCCTACCCTAGTCAACTTTGTAAAACCGGTTTGATCTTGGTTGACTTTTTATGAGGCATTCTTGGATGGTTAGTTTATCATAATATAGTGTTATAGTCAAGTGTTGTGATTTTAGTGCATACCTGTTAATGTGGTTTTTGCACCAGTTTGTATGCAAGTTAATTAGTTTTCCTATTTCGTGTTATTAATCTTGGGCTAACACTTTCATTAAGTATATATATGTATGCATGTATGACTCTTGGTTGCAGGAGATTTCAGGTACAGTACCGCATGGGTGTGAGGTTCATCTCCGCCTAGATTTGCAGGTTTGAGTGTACGTCTTTGGTCCTTAGAATTTGGATTAGGTGGTCGTAAAACCCTCATTTTACCCTAGTCATGCTCAAGTGAGCGTCGTCTGTGGTCCGTCAGTTTCCCTTTTCGTTTGGGTTTGCAGGTCGTGTATTTGGTTGGCTTTCTTGGGTTACATGCTTTGCGTGTGGTAAAATTGAGTATTTAATCCTAAGTATTTAATTTGATTTAATGTGTTCATTTACACATTAGTAATTGAGGAACTAAATTAAATAGGTTTCTTTTACGTAATTAATCAGTAATTAAAAAGATCGCTCTATTCATGTTTGTAGCAGGTTCAATTTAATGGTTAAATTTAAATAATGAAATCATTCAGTTTATGCATTTTGAGAGGGAAGATTTAAATTTATTCGAAATAGGAATAATTTAATCTCTTTTTCTTTTTGGAATAGAAAGGTTAATTTTAATTATTCAAGAAAATCAATTTTAATTAGAAAAGCAAGTTTAATTTATATATATTTGATATAGTGTGAAAGATTGATTTTGGGATTTTATTTCAATTAAAAATATTTTACCCTCATTAATATTGTGAAATATAAATGTTAGCTTTGTTAATATTGAGAAAATTAAAATTAAATGAGGGAGAGAAGCATTTTGATTTTTAATTAGAAAAACAAGTTTAGAATATTTGAATAGTTGAAAAGAATGATTTTTCATTTTATTTAAAAGATGTTTAAATTCAAAAATAAGAGAATAGGTCAAATATTCTTCCATTTACCCTAGGGTTTGAAAATATTTTGGGAATGATTATTTTTGGAGAGCATTTTTTTGGAAAACATTTTTGGAGAAGGATTTTTGAGGAGATTTGGGCATTTTGGGAAGGAAGGATTTCTTGAGTTGCAGGTTGGGCTCTTCATCGGATCTTGCTAGGAATGCGAAATGAGGTAGGATTCTTAATTGTTTCCTTTGTTGAAAAGAAAAAAAAAAAAATGAAAATGAAAATAAAATTTCTGGTTGGTTTTTGAAAGAAATTTCTTGATTGAAATGGGGCTTGGGTTTTTAAATCTATGCATTTTAGTTTAAAGTTTGGCAATTTGGAGGAATCTTTGTTTGTGAAATGATCTTCTCTATGCCCAAAATTTGCTTATTTGGATTTGTTATTCAACAAAGTTTGTGTTTTTGGAAAACCAAGATTATTCTGGAAAAAAAATTTCAATATTGTTTTTATTGGTCATTTTGGAAAATATTACAAAGACTGTGAATAAAAGAAAATTGGGGGTTTTAGTTTATTTTTATTTTATTTTATGAGGTTGTTGATTTAATATAAAATCAAAATGATTAAATTGAAAAAAAAAAAAAAGAAATTTATTTGGGGGTTAGGGTTTAGCAGGCGGAGGAGCCGAGGCTCAACTCACCCCGCCTCCCTTCCCCCCCTCCCCGCGGGTTCCTGCCCATGACCACACAGTGTGAAAAATGAAATATTTATCATTGGATATTTTGAAAATTTAAATGATATGCTATTCAAATTATTGGAAATTTAATAATGTATCGATTTATTGGAAATTTAGTAATGTATCGATTGGAATTTTTTTTTTGGTAAGTTAATGATATTTTCATTTAGTGAAATAAATGGTTTAGTTATATTTTTCCTCTGTAATTAGAAATAGACAAATGGTAATATTGCAATTATGGTATTGTATCCACCTTGTAATGGTGATTTTTCTGTTAATGTATTTTTTGAAAACTTAGATCATTTAGAAAACTTGTTCGACTTTTATTGTTTAAATCAATAGGAAAGAAGATTGTCCTTTCTCGGTTATTGCCTATGCAAGTTTAATTTCTGTATTCGCTTTTTCTTAAAGCAATGGCTAGACCTTGATTTGTTTGATTGGACCCTGCCATATGGATTGAATTGGGGTACCTGTGTCTGTCCTCGGTCTTGAATTTGAGTATTGCTTGTGATGGTGTTATAACTGGTCATGTCCTTTATGCGGGTGTCAAATGTTGATTTGTGGTTGACCATAGTTGGTCAGGTCTTTAGTTAGAGTACCATCAGGCAATGGACCTTTGTATTTGTTTTTATTATGTTCAGTTGGATCCTTTCCTATTAAGGGATCATTTATGTATTTATTGACCGATGTGGTCGTTTGTATATTGGCTATGTTCGCCTTGATGGCAGGATTGTAAACGATGTGAACCTTATGTATTATAACTTATTTAAATAATCAGAGGGGTCTTGCAGTTGAGCAAACCCAGAGATGTAGCCCTTTAGGGGTGAACTCCGATATCAATTTGGTGTTATGTGATGCTTATGTTCCTATGTCCCCTTTTTAGTTCTTGCATGTATGAATGACATTATGATAAAATGTATAAAGTGGATTAGATGAAATTAATCGTAAATGCATGTATGCAGACATCTTTTAAATTGGATCATGAAAGAATGTAGTTTGGGTTAACAAAATGTTTTCAATTATTGTTAATGAAAATAAGTATGCATGAAAAGATCTCATTAGTTTATGATGAAATCAAAGTACGTTGTGGAACTAGATGTATGGCATGTGTTTAATGTAAAATTGAATGTAATGAATGGTTAAAAATTATTGGATGAACTCATCATGTTATCTAAATTGTAACTCTAATGGATGAACTTCATTTTGTTATCTACATTTTAACCTTAATAAATGAACTTCATCATATTAGCTTTATTTTAACTATAATGGATGAACTCATCAAGTTATCTACATTTTAACCTTAATAAATTAACTTCTTCATATTAGCTATATTTTAACTAAAATGAATGAACTCGTCAAGTTAACTATATTTTAACCTTAATGGATGAATTCCTATGTTATCTATGATTTAACTTTAATGGGTAAATTTCCTCATGTTAGACCCATCTTCAACCATAATGGATGAACACGTCCTATTATCTATAATGTTAATTTACTGAACAAATTATATCCTCGTTTAAAGTAATAACATGAAATTAAGTTAACCTACTTTACTAGGTCAGATGTCGTGAGTTGAGTTAGATATTAAGTTACGTAATCACATTGAGAAACTCCTTAGGTTTTGTTTAGTCTTCCGTTGTGATATATGAACTTTTGAAACTCATTGTATCATTATGTTGTGTCTTATTTAAAAAATAATAATATTTGCACTCCAATCATGTGTTTTAGCTTTATCCCTTCAGGGTTTCCTAGCGGGGCATTACAACTGCTATTTGAGTGTTCTTGAGTTTTAGATGTTGATCGATGAAGATTTAATAAGTGGTGTTGGTACAATTGTTATAGATGATTCTAACATGCTTGTTGGTGTTTCCTGATTGTGTCCTATTTTTTTTATGACCCACATTGATCCTTGTGCGCTTTTTTGGTGTCTTTGTTGAATCGGTGATATTCTTCATGTTATGTGGTATTCTTGGTGGTGTAGCATGTTGCAGTTGATCTTGACATGATTTCTGGTGGTGTTGCATGTTCGAGCATTTGGTTTAGGTCCATGTTCTATCATATATATCATAATATTGGTCCAGTGGTCGATATTTGTATCGTGTGATGTAATTTTGCAATTATCAGTTGAGGGTTTGGCCGACCTTGTAGTCAAGTTTGATGAATTGTATAAATAGGTGATAAAGTCATGTAAATTTGGGATCAGTGTTGTGTCTGCATTATCAGAGAGTGGTAAAAGTGTGAACAAGTGAATAAATCTTTTGACATTGTGTTTGAGTAGAGATTGGAGTGTTGTAGATTAGACATATGTGCTTAATTGGATTTGTCATTGGGCATTTGTAGATGTTATTCTTTCAGTTCATTTGATTTTAGATTGTTGTCCGAATATTTTGTAAGTGAGTGAGACTTCCTTGTAAGGTAGTGAACCTTCCCTTAGGGTTGTAGCCTTTTGGGTTATTATATCTTAAGCAGTGAGCTCTAGGTAGTGAGCCTGAATGCATGTGCATTCCCCATTGTAATTATTTCACATACTACTGTAGAGTATCATCTTATTGTGGGTAGATTCCCACTATGTTTTTTTCTCTTAATCGGGTTTTCCACATCAAAATCTTGGTGTTGTGTGTTGTGCTATCAAATTGTTTATCTTGTCGTTGCTGCAATTAATCAGATTTGTATTTGAGGTTAAGTTTGTTAGTCCGGTGAAAACTGATTCACCCCCCCCCCCCTCGCAGTTTTCCTTCACTGTTTTTGCCAACAAGGACCCCATTTCAACACATTTCATTTCTAGTGAGGCCTCCTTTTTGCTTAAAGTAAGATGTTGTTATGCCCCTGAAGCGGTGGTATTTTGTTACATAACCCCTCCCGAGGCATGGCTATCAATCTTTATTTTGATATTTTGATCATCTAGATTAGCCTAGCTTATTAGTTTGATTCCTTGACAAGCATATTTTATGCTTTGGTCAACTACCTCAACATGGCTTACTAATTTGATCGTTGTTATCATTTTGCAAAACTTTGAGCATTTGGTCATGTAACAAACACAACTTGTTATATGGTCGTAATTGTTGATTACCTAGTATAGAAGAGCTTGTTAGTGTAATCATTTGTTGCATCTACATGGATCGCACAAGATATTACACCTTGTTGGCTAGTAGAATCCATGCCTCTTTTCCGTGGGCCCCTGGCATAACATATCTTGCTAGTTGTTGGGCATCGCTTCTAGTGTACGCTCTCATCTCTTTCTATAAGTCCACTTGTGCTTTTGCAATAAAATTCTAAGAGTGATATTATTGGTTGAGACATTTTTGAAATCGAGGTCTCTTCAAATAGTTGACTTGGAACCTTTTGTTTGCTTTGTGTATATTTGAAGGTTTTTGTGTGGATTGATAAGATCCTATGCTTGGGGGATTGATCATCCCTCAACTTAGTCTCATCCTATCCCTAGCTTTTCTCTCTCTCGGCTGCTCTATCTCTTCATCTCTTCTTTACTGTGAGCATGAGCATAAGTTCATACCCCCTCTAAAGTGGGAGCTAAACCTAGTGTCATAAATTGTAACCCTTTTATAATTTCACACTCTTTTTTGGGACCTTGCTTTAGTGTGTGTCTTTCTAGGTCATTTTGATCCTATTTGGGCCTTATCACATCCAAATTGTTGTCATATGCTCATGAGGTGACCTAATAATATGTATTAGGCCTATGCACTCTGCAACCACCTTTCTTTTATCCCTTTCTAGCTAGACTGTGTCACCTAGCACCCTAGTCATAGTGGACTATATGTTAGGGTTTCAAGTAGATCCGAAGCAAATATGAACTAACAATTATATGCAGATTTAAATACAAAAGATAAAGAAATAAAACAGGACATAGATAACACAGAGATTTAACCTGGTTCACCCAAAATGGGTTACGTCCACCATACACAACCGTCCAATCTTTCTTATTATCTAGCAAAAACAGTACATCAACCTTACAATGCCTTAAGCATCCCAACTGCTTATAACATGCGTTTTTATGGTAATAAACAAAGTCGGCCTTTTTAGGGATTTATTACAATGTCGGTTTTCATCAACAAAAAACGGCAAATTTTTTTTTCTCGAGGGCTCTCGCCCCTGCTTTCCTCGGGGGCTGCCGCCCCTGAACCCCTGCCCAGGGCCCGGCCCAACCCTGGACCCCGAAAAGGATACGTGTTGAGTGTACAGTACTTTGCTGATCAGTCGCCACATTTCAACACTATAGTGTTTAGCGCCTTAATCCCTCCAAAAGGGGCCCAAATTTAAATACTTGTGAGTGTCAATTCTCGTCATTTGTGACTTGATCCTGATATTTTGATATGACAATTGGAAGTTGGCATAAATTTTAAAATATCTTGAGAACCCTATATAAGGCAATCACTTATCATCCATAAATTAGATCTAGCAATTCAATCAGTTGAATTTAGGAGTCCTAATTCCTTCATTCAAGAGTGGATTTGGGTACAATGAGCATCGAGATGCAACAAATTAATAAAGTATCTGCATGCATTTTTTCATGATGGATTTTGTTATGATTTATTCATG
The DNA here is from genome assembly GCF_030272615.1 of Cryptomeria japonica. Lineage (NCBI taxonomy): Eukaryota > Viridiplantae > Streptophyta > Pinopsida > Cupressales > Cupressaceae > Cryptomeria > Cryptomeria japonica. Next base: position 265,200,725 of record NC_081405.1, on the reverse strand, counting down.
TTATTGCATCAACACTTGGAGGACTTGTCTAAAGAGTATTGCATCACCACCATTATCAATCCTAAGCTATAATCTTGTCAATTTAACATTTCATTTCTAATTTAGCTTCTGCCCTACTAGGCATAAGCTCTTTTTTTTACCATCATAGATATTGTGGAGGTGGAAACACCAACATGAGGTTTGACTTAGGCAAACCCATATACATTATAACATTTTCCCTCTTCTTTGTATGTAGCCTACAAATACAACAACAAAAAGTTGCATATTTGCATAGAGAGGATTGAGACAAATAGTTCTAGACTTTGAACAAGTGAAAACCATAGGTCTATGTCAAGTTACACACCTAGCTAATGCTTTTTGTCTGAATTTTGGAGGGAACAAACTACAGAGCATCTTGATCCAAAATCTAGAGTTTTAGCTGACATAAGCACCTCCAAGTCTAGGGCACCTAACATACTTGACTTGTAATTTTAAGTTGATTTTAAATTTTGTATTTTTCAATTTATGCTATATATTTCCTAATTTGCATCCTTTTACCTAGTTATTACACATGAACACATCAAATCAAATCAAACACAAAAAAGATGAAATAATCATTCACATCATCCAACTCTTCTTTAGGGATAAAGTTAGATCTTGTTGGCTATTTCTTCCAATGAATGATAATGATTTGGCATCTTACTTTATGTCTCTAGATTAGGATCCTATTCTAACACCTTGCTAGTCATCAAAACCCTATACATCAAGATAACCTCTAGGGGCATCCACTAGTCTATAGATCCTTGTGTGATGTCCATATTGTTAACATACAAAACTAAGAGATCATCCTCCCCATCATTCTATGAGTCACTCAATGAAATATGTATGATAATAGGCCGAGGAAGGTTTCCTATCCTAATTGTGTTGTGGTGGTGACACAAATAGGTGGGTACAACTCAAAGAACTTGCAGCACTTGGATGAGCTATCTCATAATCAATTGATAATAGAAGGAAATCACTATATAATCATATCTGCCATAGAAAGATGATCTCATTACATCTAAGTCATCTGCCTAACAAAATCAATCAATGATCTCATACCTCTATAGGGCCACCATATGATATCTACATGACCTATCAAAAGTTTGTCTCCAAATTTCCAATCTCTACATAATGGATACACTCAAGCATGTGGTGCATTTAGTGAGATTTGGTCACAACTATATTAACATGCATGTGATGAGATTTTGGTCTTCATGGTACATGAAGTAGCCATGATCAATATATAGGTTGGCAAGAATACTCCAACCCCATGAAAAAAATGTTTGCCTCTCCTCCATGGCTCAAATGGTATTAATGAGGCCCTCATAAAGGTGATTGCCACTTCTATCTATAGCCTCTCCCATGGCCACTATAACAATAAGAATCCACCTAATGGTATAGGAATTGAGCTCTACTCAAGCCATTGAATGTAAATATGATTCATAGAGTCATTGGTGATGACCTAACTTAGAGCATACCATTGGCTCTCTTGTATAGTGCCAAGCAACCTTTGATCCTCGACCATCACTCATTGGCCACTGATCAAGTCTGAAATTGAGATAAACATACTCCAAAGTATTAGTCATCTCCCCTATTAGGACATGAAATGTGGATGTGTTAGCATCCCATTGCTTCATCAACACCATAATCATATTGGGATGGTAGCACATCTTTGGAAAAATAAAAACTCAATAGAGCCCCAGCCAATGAAGTAGTGGCACTTGATCCTTCATCAACAGAGCCAATAATTGACTCTGAATTAGGGACAACACAACTTCATTATGCTCCTACATAGTAAGTAGTGGCTAAAAATAGTTAAACATCTCCTATATCACACATTTCTAAAATTCTAACATTCTATGTTAATTAAAAATTTAAAATATTTTTTGTTTTTTCATGGATGCTAACATCGCTTTTGACACGAGCACTCTAGATGGATGATAGTGGGTCCTTTGAACACTAATGTGCAAGCTAGACATCTATGTGAAACCTAGACCTATGTGTTGGCCAATGCTAGCATGATTATTAAATGTAATTATGTATTACAAAGCCTAAAAGTAGCTAAAAATGCAATAAAAATAATTAAATTTTCACTTACCACTTCCTACTCAACTCTCTCTTAGAGATCATCTAGCTTGGGTCACTTTAAGTCTCATTTGCAAGGTGTTTTCACTAGAGAATTGCTCAAAATTCTATAGAATTGCCACAATGAATAGTGAAAATAAATAGTTAAGATTTTTTTTTTATATATTAATAATAAGAATTTTCTAAAGACAATATAATTTCTCTTAGGGGTGAACTAATCTTCCTATTTTTGCTCCTATGAGAAGTTGAAAAAGCATGAGGGGGCACACATTCACTTAATTGAAAATTATTTTCAATAAGTTTGTTCAAAGCATTTTTCACTCCATAGTAGTTTCCTCCGGTTTTGGGAAATTGATATGCTCGGTTTCATAGGATATATAAAAATTTGTATTTTAACAATAAAACCTTGCAGAACTTTACACAAAATATTGCGGAGCTTCGTCGAACTCAAATATGGGGGAATCGCCAGTTCGTTTCATGAGTTTTTGGCCCCTATAGTATCCTTTTTTGGAATATATTATTTCATTTTTATACATTTTATTGTCAACTTTAGTGTAGCTTATTTCTTAATGCAAACATCTTGCTAAAGTGGGGGCAAAATATAGTGTTAAAAATTGCATATTGGCACAATTTCACACTTGTAGCTTGAATTTGCTTGGATTTGAGAATTAATGATAAATTTTTAATATGAAGGATTTTATCTACAATTTATGAGCACGAGGACTACCAACTTGAACTATCGATTTTTGAAGAACTCTCCTAGATGGTAGCACTATTTGCAAATGTTTTCATGATGCACTAGTCTCTAGTGAATCTTCAAATTCAAAATTGCAATTTTTGTGTGGATTGTTTACAACGTGTGTCATAAAGCATGAACAAGAAAGTAATCCATCTTCCCTCACTCCTCTTTTTTACCATTTTACAAACATCTTTTGACTATCTCTTACAAGTAGCTCTACCTCTCTCACTTAAAGAAACTCTACCAAAATTTCTACAACTACCATTGCAATCTTCTAGCAAGTACTCTTGGCTATTGTTATCTCTCTCTTGCAATAGTTGAAGCATCCCAAGGCTAGTGCTACATTTCCAAATCAATCATGAAAATCACGAGGAAGCCCAAACAATTGGTAATTCTTGTTACCAAGCTCTATTATTATTCTTCATTTGTTGTAGAATAACATTTTTGGTATTGAAATATATCTATTTATCTTTGTTATCAAATTTATTTGCATTCAATAGTAGTTCTCCCCATATACAAAGGGTAAACATTATAACCAAGTATTTGAATTTTGTGATTTTATTTTAATCCTTAACAATGCTAGGATTTAAATTCTTTTCTATTATCTTTTTCTTTGGCTATCCATGGAAGTCGAAAGACCAAAATAGGGGTTTGATTGAGGCAAACCCCTAAATAACCCCCAACATTTTTCTTGTCTTCATGTGTGTAAGCCAAGACAATTCCAATACTCAAAATGAACATTCTAAAATATTTTGAGCTAACTAACAAAAGACAACAATGCATCATGAGGACGATTTCACTACACATTGGCATCCTAAATAGTGAGATGATGCCAAGCTCCTTTATGCTTGTTTTTTCACTTCCAATTGGAAATATATTTTATTCAACTCTTTTATTTTCTATAACTTGATATTTACTTTTTTATGAAGGACAACAACGCAACACGTGAACGTTTGCACTACACATTGGCATCTTAAATAGTGAGCTTCTATGTTTGATGCCAAGTTCCTTTATGCTTCTATTTTCACTTCCAATTGGAAATAGATTTTATTCAGCTTTGTTATTTTCTATAACTTAATATTTACTTGTTTTCTTTATGTTGATAGCTTAAAAATATCCTTTACTTTCAGTTTAGAAACTTTTATTATTCTTGTTTGGAAAAGCTCTTTGCTTATGTGAATAGGCGATATTATTTTTGGCTTATTTGTGGTAATATAGGAATTTGTTTGTTTAAAGTAGTTATCTTTGGTCATTTCAAATTCCTTACATTACACTTTCATAATATTGTGTGTTAGAATTGAATTGGCTTTGTCGGTGTTCAAGGTGCAACAAAAAGAAAATGTGAGAGCCTATCTCAAAATCAACCCTTCAGCCTTATTAACTTGCCTTGCATTTAGGATGTCAAGTTACCCTAGATAACCCATTTGAATGTGGATTTTCGTGTTGATTGGATGTAACATCTTGACCAATTAACCTCTCCCCTTTCCTATAAATGTTTGCATAAGGGATTATCTTAAAATAAATGATAAAATAATATATATAAGTGTTGATTTCACATATCATCTTGACCAAAAGTTAGTCAATTCACTTTAGTAGAATAATTAACCCCTCCCATTTCCTATAAATGTTTGCATCAAAGATTATCTTAAAAGAAATGTGTGTGTGTGTGTGTGTGTGTGTGTGTGTGTGTGTGTGTGTGTGTGTGTGTGTGTGTGTGTGTGTGTGTGTGTGTGTGTGTGAGAGAGAGAGAGAGAGAGTATGCATGTGCGCATGTGCGCATGCACGTGTGTATGTATGCATGTGCACACGCGCACGCACATGTGTGTGGAACACAAACACATAAACTAAAACAAATAAAGAGAAAATAAAATGAAGATTGTAAGAAATAAAAAATGCAATTCATGGCATTTTGGGGAAGTAGGAAAGAAAAAAATATTTCATTAAAGGGGAGATGGATTGCATTAATAAGGGAGGGCATAAAGTTGACTAAGAAGGGTCATTGATGATAACAACTTTCAACAATCCATAATGCTTCTTGCTACTATTTCTAGATTTGATTGTTTGTGTTTGACTAAGAAGGGTCATTGCCATTAACATGGTATGGTATCCTAATGCCATTGCCATCTAGAATGTTAGGTCATGTGGAAAAAATAGTGCTTGACATACTTTAAATCTCCATCACCCATCAATCTATGAATTCAAGCTTTGTTTGGAAGAATATTGTGAGCAAAAAAGGCATGGGAAAGGAAGAAAATAAATAAACAAAAAAAATGGTGAATATAGAGGTGTGAGGAGTGTAAATGGTATAGATGAAGGTGTCTTTGTGTTTGGTTGTGGTATTGGCATGACTTGCAAGTATATTGCACCTTCATCACCAGAGATTGGTAAGTGGAGTAAGGACATCTAAAGGCTAGGGTTCCACCATTGAGAGTAGGTTTTGTTCTCTTTGCCAATCATTCCATTATTTACAAAATCTTGAAAATTAGTATCTTTAAACGGTTGCAACTCATTACTATCTTCTTGGTTTGTAAACTTATAATATTAATGATAAGAGATTTCCATAATCCATACTATAGATAATGTTGCTTCTAGTTTTAATTGTGTACATTCTTTTTTAATCAACGTTTTAGATCACACTCCATGATTCATCATCAAGATAATAGAGAGCCAAATGAAATAATATATGTTAAGTTTAAGCCCAAGAAATAAAAAATTGTTAAAATCTAATTACTAACTAGAATTACAAATATAGAAAATAAGAATAAAAGATTACAAATAAGAGAACACGAATATATGTATATAAAGAAGGAAATTAAACATTAATATATAAAAATTTATCATAAAATACATATTCTACTCTAAATATAAATATTTATTATTAAAGATTATTAAGTATTAAGGAAACGAATGAAACAATTAAAAGAGCCAAACTATCTATGGACATGAAAGAAGACTAAGTATCTAAGAATGATGAACTTAATAGAGTGAAGATATATAGAGATGAAAAATTACATTAATATAAGAACACTGATATTTAGGTATATGAAAATAAATAAGTGGAAGGAAGGATCTATATAAATGACAAGAAGACAATTCTCTATCAAATCTAAATAAATACAGGGTTAAATTGGAAGACAAAAGAAAAACAAAAATTGAAAATAGAAACTGGTATAGATATAAATAAGATCAATAATACAAGAACAAAACTATAAAAAATAATAATACAAGAAAAAAAAATCTAATGAATTTACAAAATGTATTAATATACAGTATAAAAAACATTAATATATAATATATGGTAAAAGTAAAAATGTTAAATATGAATGTTGGGAATTTATAGGAATATAAATATATTAAAAGAAAAGATGAATGAAAAAAGTGAAAATAATAATATAAGAATAACAAAGTAAGAAAATAATTAAATAAGAAATTATGGAAAAGAAACTTCCTAACCAAATTATTTAAATCAAAATTATCAAAATATCTAATGGCCTTCATTAATAATATATTATCAAAATATCCATCAATGTTGCTTATTTGATTATTTTCTTACTTTGAGAATATAAAATCTTGATAATTTCTATTCATATATAGTCTTATGTTTATTTGAATATAGGATTGTAAATTTATGAATATAAATAAAGGGAAGTACATGCATGAATAAAAATATATATGGAAGGAAATAAAAGAACATATTATCCTTTTTTAAAACCTTTTGAGTATGTTCATATGGTTAGCATTGCTTCTATTTCTCTCAAAGATCGTGATATTCGTATTGTAGATTTAACATTTAGTTCTAACTATCTTCCATACATTGAGAGTATTATCCTCTTTACATCCTTGCCTAGATTTACCAAAAGATTGTTAATTGTTTTATGGTTGATCTTGCTAGCAACATGAATGTCATTATAGAGGAGATTTTATTCATTAATGGATTCCATCAAAAGAAATGTCTTTTATGACTATTTATACTTAGTGTGTCTTTCTTTAGCACTAATGGGGTTTATCACCTTGTCGGTCTAGGTTGGACCAAAGACAATAGACACAACATTTGTCTTGATTCCTGAATCTGATCTATTTAAAGTGAAGCGAGACATCCCATGGTTAGCTTCCATTTATGAAATCATCTTGGTAGTTCACAAGTGTCTAACATTCCCTCATAATGTTATTTTGAATACTATCCAAGATATTGTGTGTAAACCACCTATATATCATGGGGGCTTTTCACTTGATCATTTTTTGCCTACTCTCATAGGGCCTTTGCAACCTTGTTGGAATTCACTCTTTAAAGATTATTATAGATTCAAAACGTGTGGCTCAATTCCCTCGTCTCTCCCTCCATCTTCTTCTCTTCTTCCTATGGTCACTCATATTTTGTATACTCCATCACAATAGCACACTTGCTCCTCTATGTCTTCCTCATTGGGAGTAAGAGATAAGTGTGCCCCTTAACGCAAACCTCCCCTACCCCTTAAGGTTTCACAACCTTTGGTGGTGCTTTTCGTTCCTCCAACAATTCTAGTTATAGGAAGAGGAAAGGCACCCACATTATCAAAATTTGCTCCACAGATATTCCATCTTCCTATGACTCCTTTGATACCTCATCCCATTTCATTAGGGAAAGGGAAGTAGACTATTGTGATGTAATCATCACATGCATCATCTACGTCCCATCCCTCGAGGGTTCCTTTTGTTATCCCTCTTGCTCCAAAGGTAGGAAGAGGAAATGCATTTGTGGTACAAACTAGACTACTTGCACCTTGATCACCTCTTGTTTGACCCATGAAGCCTATTTTTCTACTAGTTTTAGATGCGAAGATAGTTTCATTTGCGAAATAGAGTGGTCTCAAATAATCTCAAACATTTGTTCTCAGACCACGATTGTCAAAATCAGCTTGCGTGTGAGAAAAAGTGCCATAAGTATGTCTTGGCTCAAAAGTAAACTACTTTGGAGATGTTTGAGGATGAATGTCCCCCTCCTACGCAACCACCTCCTAACTTGGTTATGGCCAAGTATTTTCCTGCTTCTTCCTCTTCGCAAACAACTACTATCACATCTTTTGCTCCACCTTTGGTTCCTCCAAGTGATCCCAATGAACCTCATCCTAAGCAAGTGCAATAATTCATTACTCCTTTAATGAACATGTTGTCATGTGGGACCCTCAACCCTCCTCAACACCCTAACCTCTCTGATGGTGCTCTCACTAATAGTTTGAGCTTTTGGTGGAGTGGTAGTCGGTTTGTGTTAACAAAACTGGCAACTCTACTAGGGAGGGTTTGACTCATTCCCCCAATAGTTTACTCGCCTCATGATTGATTGTGTCCATCTCGGCTTGGGGGGCTAAATTATTGTCGTGTGGGACCCTCAACCCTCCTCGACACCCTAACCTCTCTAATGGTTCTCTCACTAACAATTTTGATGTTTTGGTGCAGTGGTAGTTGGTCTGTGTTAACAAAACTGGCAACTCTTCTAGGGAGGGTTTGATCCTGCCCTCAACGGTTTACTCGCCTTGTGGTTGATTGTGTCTAGTATGGACCTCTCGGCTCAGGGGGCTAAACTACTGTCAGGTGGGACCCTCAACCCTCCTCGACCCCCTAACCTCTCTGATGGTGCTCTCACTAATAGTTTGAGCTTTTGGGCAGTGGCAATTGGTCCGTGTTAACAAAACTGGCAACTTTGTTGGGGAGGGTTCAACTCCCACCCTTGATAGTTTACTTTCCTCGTGGTTGATTGTGTCCTATACAAACCTCTCAGCTTGGGGAGCTAAACTGTTGTCGTGTGGGACTCTCAACCCTCCTCGACACCCTAACCTCTTTGGTGGTGTTCTTATTAACAATTTAATCTTTTGGTGCAATGGTAGCTAGCCCATGTTAACAAAATTGACAACTTTGTAGGGGAGGGTTTGACTCCTACCCTCGACGGTTTACTTGCTTCATGGTTGAATGTGTCCAGTACGGACCTCTCAGCTCAAGGGGCTAAATTATTGTCGTGTGGGATCCTCAATTCTCCTCGACACCCTAACCTCTCTAGTGGTGCTCTCAGTATCAATTCGAGCTGTTGGTGCAGTGGGTGTTGGACTATGTTAACAATATGTGCTTCTTATTCCAAAACTTCCTAGCATTCCACCACTCGTAGAGTCTCTTGATATGCCCCACAAAGGTCATATCTAGTTCCACTCTTGCTTGACATCTAGATCCACAACATACTCTTCACTAGAGCTTCTTGAGCACTCTCAAGCCTTCATGATTGATGTGAACATTTCTCATTAGCTACTTAAGCACAAGTTTGAACAAGGCTCACTTGTAGATTTTCATCAAAAGAAAATAAGCTTGTCATTTCTACCTCCCATAGATATTTCTTCATTTGTTCTAGTCACAGAGGAAGTTTTAGCTTCAACTGTTCTTATCACTATTCCTCCCCAAGAGGCTAACAATGATGCTACTATTGTTGCAACTCCCCTAGTTGATTCACCACACCCCTCTCCCAAGAGGTGTATGTTTGAATCCTTGGAGGATATTTTGGTTCTATCAACTATCTTTACACAATCATTGACACTCAACTTGCAAGAGGTACAAGATGAAGATGTTCTTGCAACCTCCCTTGTCTCTTGTTTTAGGTGAGTTGCATTATACTACACCGATGATTCTACTATTACAAGTTCAATCTCCCAATCCCTATGCTCAAGATTGGTAGGTTGATGATTTGTTTGATGTTATCCCTTATAGTAGTATCCTTCTTATCTATAGGACTTAGAGTTAATTTGCTTGTTTGTGTTCCCTTGTGTTTGTGTGTTTATGCATTTTGTCTCTTTCCTAGAGGACCCATGACACCCTTATAGGTACATGGATACTAGGAAGAAAATATGATGTCAATTCTTTGTGTTTCATCATTCTTTTATATATTGCACATTGAATTTCTTTTCTTTCGGGCATGTTTTTTTGTCTCTTGCATGCAGGACCCATGATACCCTTGTAGGTACATGGATACAAGGAATAAAATATGATGTCAATCCATTTGTGTTTCATCATTCTTTTATATGCTGCACATTGCCTTTCTTTTCTTTCGAGAATGATACAAAGCATTGAGGAATTTAGGCCCCTTCCATGTTGACCCAAATTTTATTTGTTTTATGTAAATTTTTTCCCTTTGTGCTTTTTCCAGTGCACTTGAGGAGTGATATCAGTTCACTAATCATATTTACACATATATATATCTATTACTATTATTGAATCATATCGACCCCATCTTTGGATCCTCTTACTATTATTGAATCATACTAACTCTAGCTTTGGATCCCTTCATTTTCTTTTACAGTTATTGATGTTTTGGACTTTATGTGTCATCCTTCTTGTTAAGTGATGGCATTCCACGAGTACATCTTGCCATGTATCTCATCACACATCATCCTACTTTTGTCTCTTTATCTTCTCCTTAAAATAACTTGTACTCCTTATAATTGCACAAATTAGTTTAATGGGGGCTATCATAACACATTGCACATTCACTTTTATATATGAAAAATATGTCTAATCTTTTTTATATGAAAAATATGTCTAATCTTTTTAGCAGTATGATCACATATGGACCACCTAGCATGGGGCAACCTGTTAGACTATTGGTTCTCATACTTTCTATCTTCTCTGTGATTGTCTTGCAACACAACTTACAACAATCTTGGTCTAATCAAATTGTCATAGTCTCTAGCATAACACAACTTATCAGCCATACTTGTCCAAGTCTTTAATGTGTCTAAACTTTTGTATGCTCTGTGCTAATTTAACCTAACATGTTTGTTTGCAGCTAACATTTTGTGGTAAATTTGCAATGTTACATATTAATTTTATATAGGACATCTCAACTCCTGTATGAGTCCTTTCCTCGGGGGAAAATCCAAGTAGATTGAAGGCTCTATGTCCCCTACAAATCCTAGGTAAAATTCATTTAGCTTCACATCACTCTACTTTATCTTGCATATCCAGTATAATGCATATGCTCACTAAAGTGGGGACAAAATGTAGTGTTAAAAATTGCATACCCTTGCAGTTTCACACTACATAAAACCTCCCTTTAGCCTTAGAAAAGATATTTTGTAATGTTGCTATGATTTTGTCAAAATGCTATTTTTCCATTGAATTTGTGTTATGTGGTTTTTGAGTTCAACTTTTTTGGATGTAAGCGCTACATGAGGGTGTATGTGTGATGCACTAGCATCCCCTGAAAATGTGTGATTGAATAGACAACAGGAACATTATGCTTCTTGGAATCTACCAAGGTAACACCCATGTCAGATCTTGCAAACAAGCCTAGACCTTCTATCTTAGGCTAAAACCCTCCATTTTGAAAATAGGGCAACAATTCATTTATTCATTTTTTTGACAACAATCTCTCTCATTCAATCTCTCTCATTTCTCTTCTGCAACTAAAAGATTTGGACAAGAAATATTTGAATATTGGAGATATCCTAAGCTCTTGGCATGCACCTCCTTCACAATGTTTTGACGTAGAATAGTCTTTTGGCACTTGAGGAATCCCCTATGGGAGATTGTGGCAAGTTTTAAGAGGGTTCTTGTTGGATCAATTGTCTCTCCATTGTGGAGATTAGGTATTATCAATTAATTTTTCATAGTGTATTTCATTGCCTTTTTATTTGAAGCATTGCATTTACTTTCATTCAATTTTTATTGTCCATTACCCATCTTGGTTGTCCATGGAGGTAGGAATACCAAAGCAAGAGTTTGATTGAGGAAAACCTCTTAACACAACCACCCAACGTTTTTCTCTATTTTCCTTACGTGCAAGTTTTTTGGAGTCTTTTATGAAGTCAAAATATCGATTACTCCCACCCTTCATTTTATCTTTGTTTTCGTTATTTTATTAAGCTATCATCTTGTTAGTACATTATCTTGTTGCTATATGTATTGCTATTGTCACGAAATTTGTGTACATGCAATCTTTGTGTTATCCCATAGACTCCTATTGTCTATATGCATGGGACTACAAAGCGGTGCACTATAGTTTGTGTGCAGTGCATTGCAATTTGCGTGCAAGGCTAGAGTCCAAGGTACAGAACTTGTGCAATTTACATAATATTCATACACATCTCCATTTCTATTTCTGTTGTAATTAGATATGATCTATCTTGGTACAAGTGGATTACTTTACTTTCTTTCCTGTAATCAAAATATTGTATAAAAGGACATTATATAAACTTTGTTATTTCAATTAAAATAATTTACTTAAAAAGATAAATCAAGGTGTTATTACATTATTTATTTACTTGAATGTGATAGGAGATTCAACTCTCAAAGGAAACAATTCCATTTGTAGAGTTCAATTTCCTAGCTTACACTAATTTATATGCATTGTGTATTTTCTCATACATCATGAGCCTTAAACAACCAAGTTGCCTAAGATTCTTGCCAATGTGTGTCCAACAAGATTTGAACATTTATGTTTGACTGCCTTAATTAACTCACTAATCACCTTGAATACCTGCCATATTGTGACAATTGCAACTAGAATGCTAGTAAGTTCCAAGCCAAAGATGATCCAAGTGTGAACCTTTAGGATATTTGAGCAATGACAAGTAGACATTGGATTGTGTCAATGATCCATGCCTAGGCTACTAGAAGGGATTAGCCAACGTTCACTTGGTTCACATAGGTGAAGGATTTACCAAAACTATCCTAGAAATGACACAAGAATGATTGAGCTAGTCGTTACCATACCATGTAGGTAATGATAATTGGAGCTAACTATTGTATTAGAAGGGTTAGCAGGTAGTCACCTATAGAGCTGTCAAGTGCTACCCATATTGTGAAAAAGATAGTTTACTATATCACTAAAGTCACAAGTTGGTGTATGTTGAAAGCTATTTCTTAGGTGGACAAACTTGTTTTCAATGGCCTAAGGATGATTGAAGTTGGAATGCACTAAGTTGGATAAGGTTCACTATTAGATTAATCTCTCTTTTCCTATATGATCTTTTGAGATTGAAAGTGGATACCTATCTAGTATGGATACCTATCTGTCCTCTTCCTAGTTGGCCAATAAGTGCTTGAGCCTATAGGGTTGAGGATGGGCCCTTGATGTAGTATGGGATACACTAAATCCTCTTCTTAGTTGATATTTGGTTAAAACCAATCATCTTTTGAGTCTATGACCTTGACAACTTACAAAATTGTTCCTAGGATAGCTTGCTAGGTCCACTTGGTTGGGGTGGATAGGGCAATGGTTCACTTGGTTGGGTTTGTTGCACCTCGAGGACAATAAACAAAGACCTAAACAATTAGGATGTCAATCATGACCAATCAAGTATATATTCAATTCCAAGTACCTAAAGATATGGTCTCTATACTTCAATTATTATGTTGCATGGCATTGTAATTGAATACACTTAATATTTATGTTGCTGATTACTATGGATTTTGCATTTATATGTTAGTTTAATTGTTAAAAAATTTGCTCCTATGACTGCGTTCTTAAAATATACTAGTAACTTTACTTCTATAAGTTATAATTGGTTATGAATGAAAAAATAAAACATCTCTGTTTTAGATAAGCTAGTAAGTGTAAAGCCTGTATGCCATAGGTGTAAACTCTCCTTAGTGCAACTTAATTAACAAGAAGCATACCATGGAGAGTTGCATACATACAGCTATATACAATGTTATACAACCGAGATGGTATATAATAATGTATGTTGGAAGCGGAAGCAATTTCATGGGTGACGCAAGATGAGTAAATTCCAACTAGTAGTGAGGTAGACTGACAGCTGATACAATTTTCCTATATCGACAGCTAGGGAGTAAGTGCACCGCATAATAAGGATGATTTCATTTGCTGATTTAAGGCTAAGGCCTAGTGTGTTGACCCATAATAAACTTATATTGGACATGAATCACCGATGGTGGCTACAGGATTGGTAGCAAAGGCACTCATTGATTACAACATCCCTAAGGTAAGAATCCCTTCAATAATAGTGTAGTTTGATAGAGTTGAATGCAAAGCTTAATAGCTACATGTTCTGATTGAGATTTGGTTGAATTGCATGCTAGCCCCACAATCCCATAATCATGTCATTTAGCGCAAAGGGACTGCTAAAACCAAATGCCATAGTGATGATAAGTAATAACTTAAAATAGGGATTGCACCCAAAGCCAAGGAGAAATGACTCTCATCATGAGGTCATTTGGTTGAAATCCAATTGAAAGAATTCATAAGAAGAAATTGTTGAGATACATGTGTCTCAACCTTGCAATTTTTGGTAAATTGTTTCAAATGTAGTTGGGAGGTTTCCCATGTGTCGGTGCCTTGAAAAAAGGTATAAGAGTTGTTAAAAGATGCCTTGTCCATAGTATAATATAGGAGGGCCATTTTTAGAGATTATGTGACACATTTCATGTTGGTTATGAGGGTCAAAAATAGGGGATAAGAGTTTGGACGTGAGTAACTACTTTTAACATGGTTTTCTTATCTTGGAAAAACAAATGTCAAGGGTGGGCAACACATATCATGGAGGTTTTGCCCATGGTATTGTAAAACCACAAATGGTTTCCAGGTTGTAAAATTCTTATATAATGAGGGCTTGGAGAGGAGTTTGTATCATGAAGTTTTGGTTTGCAAGGCTAGGTGCTAGAAGGATGCTAATGAAGTCTCTCTGAGCTTGAGTTGAGGTGACGCTCTTGTAAGAACTTGCATTGCAAGTGTATTGTAATCTCTTGTTGATTTGTTAATATACTATGCAGGTTTTAGAGTGTGGGGTTTTTCACCCGTATGGGTTTTCCCCACGATAATCGCTATGTTATGTGTTTCTTGTTTTACTTCTACTCTATTTGCTTCTTGTGATCTTTGTGATAGTTTAGTTGAAATTTGCAAAATCGTCCTCTCAAGATTAGCGTAGGAAGCATTTCCGCACACCTTTGCTTCCTTACAAGTGGTATCAGAGCCTGGCCAGTTTTGGTTCTATTTGTTGGGTACAGGGTTTTTTGAGCTAATCAAGATTTGAGTGGGAGCTTGTGCAGAGTATTTCATTTCTGTATTGCAGGATTGTAAAGATGGCAAGTATATCAAGGAGGATTGATGTAGAGAAGTTTTCTGGCACAAACTTTGAAATGTGGACGCTGAAGATGGAAGATCTGTTGATTGATCGAGATCTATGGGATGCAGTCGATGAGAATAAGTCAAGGCCCGCAGATCCGACTTTAGCTGCACAATATGATATAATGGATAGAAAAGCTAAAGGTCTCATAAGATTGTGCCTTGCAGACTCAATTCTGATTAATGTCCACGAAGAATCTATTGCGAAGAAGCTCTGGAAGAAGCTAAGTGAGATCTACCAAGCAAAATCACTTGTGAATAAAATTTTCTTGAGGAAGAAGTTGCATTCCTTGAGAATGGAAGAAGGTGGACGAATTTCTGAGTATCTGGAAAGTTTTAATATGTTGGTGACTCAGTTGACCTCAGTTGGGGTACCAATGGATGAAGAAGAAAGGTGCCAAATCCTGCTATGTTTGTTGCCAAACTCATGGGACAGCCTTGTGATGGCCATAGAGAGCACTGCAGTCGTCTTGAAGATGGAGGATGTTGTTGGTTCTCTACTTTCTGAGGAGATGAGAAGGAAGGTTTCTCTGAATGCCAAAGAGGCTCTGAGTGTTCGAGGAAGACCAAAAGAAAGAGGCAAGAATGAAAAGCATAATGGTCGTTCTAAGTCCAAGAATAAGGGGAGATCAAAATCTCCTGGTAAGTCCAAGGTAATTTGCTGGAATTGTGGAAAGCCCGGACATTTCCGAAAGGACTGTAAAGAAGAAAAGAAGAAAAAGAAGAAGAAGCAAGATTCTGATTCTGAGTCCGAGAAGGAAGATGGAGATGCTTTTATTGCAGCCTTGGCCACTCGTGCAGGTGACAATGCATGGTTGATAGACTCAGGTGCATCTTTCCACATGACTCCTATTAGAAACTGGTTTAGTAAGTATGAAAAGTTTGATGGTGGTAAGGTGTATCTGGGTGATAACTCCTTTCTTGATATTGTTGGTCGTGGAAGTGTTCGTGTTAAATTTTCTGATGGTAGAACTAGAAGATTTGATGGTGTCTTGCATAATCAGGGACTAGCAAGAAATTTGTTATCTGTTAGCAAACTAATAGATGCGGGTGTGCATGTACAGTTTTCTGAAGCAGGTGTGAAAATGGTGAGAGGTGCTATGGTAATAGCAAGAGGAAGCAGAATGGGTACATTGTACCAACTTGATGCATGCACAGTTGAATGCAATAGCACTTCTGATAAGACTGTGATAAAGACTATGTTGGAAAAGGAGAGGGTGTCTCTTTCAATAGATGGTCATGGTTTTTGGGTACCCAAGGGTGCTCTGTCTATCGAATCAAAGTTGCTTGCAGAGAAGACAATGTTGTGGCACCTGAGACTTGGTCACATAGGTGAGAAGGGTCTACGAACTTTGAAAAATAAGAACCTTGTTAATGGGTTGAATGATTGCAATCTTGAATTTGACTTTTGTGAGCATTGTATTTATGGAAAACAAAACCGCATTCAGTTTTACTCCAGTTCTTATAAGTCTTCAAGTATTTTGGATCTAATCCATTCGGATGTATTTGGTCCAGTTGATGTTTCTTCTATTGGTAAATCAGTTTATTATGTTTCTTTCATTGATGATTTCAGTAGAAGAACATGGGTTTATTTTCTTAAGAGTAAAGCTGAAGTTTTCAGTTGTTTCAAAAAATTTAAAGCAATGGTTGAGTTGCAAACTGGAAAGAAGATAAAATGTTTAAGGACAGATAATGGTGGTGAATATTGCTCCAATGATTTTGACACATTTTGTAAAGATTGTGGTATTAAGAGACAGAAGACAACTCCATATTCTCCACAACAGAATGGAGTTGCAGAAAGAATGAACAGGACCTTGATGGAGAAGGCTAGGAGTATGCTAAGTGGTGCTAGTCTAGAACAAAAGTTCTGGGTTGAAGCTGTAGCCCCTGCCTGCTACCTGATAAACAGGTCTCCTACATCAGCTCTTGTTGATAAAACGTCAATGGAAGCGTGGTCGGGCCACAAGCCTTCACTTAGTCATCTGAGAGTTTTTGGTTGTGAGGCATATGCTCATGTGCCAAAGGAGAAGCAGACAAAATTGGATAACAAAGCTGTTAAATGTATATTCATTGGATACAATTATAGTGT